>NC_081233.1:295000-345000 GCF_902713425.1 Acipenser ruthenus
GTGTGTGTGTGCTCTGTGTGTGTGTGTGTGTTTCTTCTCAATGGAATATCACTGTGCTGTGTGCGCTCTGTGTGCGTGTGCTCTGTGTGTGTGTGCGCTCTGTGTGTGTGTGTGCGCTCTGTGTGTGTGTGTGCGCTCTGTGTGTGTGTGCTCTGTGTGTGTGTGTGTGCGCTCTGTGTGTGTGTGTGCGCTCTGTGTGTGTGTGTGCGCTCTGTGTGTGTGTGCGCTCTGTGTGTGTGTGTGTGCTCTGTGTGTGTGTGTGCGCTCTGTGTGTGTGTGCTCTGTGTGTGTGTGTGTGTGCTCTGTGTGTGTGTGCTCTGTGTGTGTGTGCTCTGTGTGTGTGTGCGCTCTGTGTGTGTGTGCTCTGTGTGTGTGTGTGTTTCTTCTCAATGGAATATCACTGTGCTGTGTGCGCTCTGTGTGCGTGTGCTCTGTGTGTGTGTGCGCTCTGTGTGTGTGTGTGCGCTCTGTGTGTGTGTGTGTGTGCGCTCTGTGTGTGTGTGCTGTGTGTGTGTGTTTCTTCTCAATGGAATATCACTGTGCTGTGTGCGTGCTCTGTGTGTGTGTGTGTGTGCGCTCTGTGTGTGTGTGCTCTGTGTGTGTGTGTGTGTGTGTGCTCTGTGTGTGTGTGTGTGTGTGTGTGCGCTCTGTGTGTGTGTGCTCTGTGTGTGTGTGTGCGCTCTGTGTGTGTGTGCTCTGTGTGTGTGTGTGTTTCTTCTCAATGGAATATCACTGTGCTGTGTGCGCTCTGTGTGCGTGTGCTCTGTGTGTGTGTGCGCTCTGTGTGTGTGTGCGCTCTGTGTGTGTGTGTGTGCGCTCTGTGTGTGTGTGCTCTGTGTGTGTGTGTGTGCGCTCTGTGTGTGTGCGCTCTGTGTGTGTGTGTGTGCGCTCTGTGTGTGTGCTCTGTGTGTGTGTGCGCTCTGTGTGTGTGCTCTGTGTGTGTGTGTGTGCGCTCTGTGTGTGTGTGCTCTGTGTGTGTGTGTGTGCGCTCTGTGTGTGTGTGCTCTGTGTGTGTGTGCGCTCTGTGTGTGTGTGCGCTCTGTGTGTGTGTGTGTGTGCGCTCTGTGTGTGTGCTCTGTGTGTGTGCGTGTGTGTGTGTGCGCTCTGTGTGTGTGTGCTCTGTGTGTGTGCGTGTGTGTGTTTCTTAATGGAATATCACTGTGCTGTGTGTGCGTGTGCGTGTGCTCTGTGTGTGTGTGCTCTGTGTGTGTGCGCGCTCTGTGTGTGCGTGTGTGTGTGCGTGTGTGTGTGTTTCTTCTCAATGGAATATCACTGTGCTCTGTGTGTGCTCTGTGTGTGTGCGTGTGTGTGTTTCTTAATGGAATATCACTGTGCTCTGTGTGTGTGTGTGCGTGTGCGTGTGCGTGTGTGAGGGAGTGCTCTGTTATTGTTGTTTAGGTTCTGTTCATGTTCTGTTATTCGGCGCACTGGACCTGTAGGGCGGTGCTCGTATCCTTCATCCTAGCCTGTAGTTACACAATAACGATACACTCGTCAGAACTGAAGAGGAAACCCATCGTTTCTCCTTTCTTTCTTTCTTTCTTTCTTTCTTTCTTTCTTTCTTTTTTATTATTCTAAAAGCCCATCAATACGGTATTTTAAATGCATTCAAGAAGTCCATTTTCATAAACCAGATTATTATTTTTAACTGGTATTAATTTCAATATTACCGCATCATCTGAAGCGGCTGTGATGACAGCTCAAAATGACGTCAGTGGCTGCGCGGAGGCACCGTGTCGAAATATTTTGAATCTTCACTGCGCTCGTCCTGTTTTTGATTTGATTTATATTTACGTGTTCAATGAAAAGTACACTGAATAAACTTTCTTCCTGTAATTTGTCTTTTGTGGGACATTTAGAAATGTGAAAAATCCAAATCCAAAATTCACTCGTACTTTTATTTACCTAAACCAATCAGGCACTTTGTAAGATTCACATGATTTGTTGTTGAAGGTGTCTGTAACATCGTCATGAAATATTTAGCCAATCGGTGTGGTTCTTTTTTTTAGATGCTGGCCTATGAATGAGGACAGGGCGATGATGTCACAAAATGGGCGGGGCTAACGGTTACGCGCTTTACTGTCATTGTGGCTTTCTAACACTGAAAATATATTTTAAAATTAAGCACAGTTATATCTTATTTTCTTGACAGTGCAATGCATTCTCATTCATATGAACTATTAGTTTGGTTTTGATATTTAGTTAAGAGATCACGACACCGGCGTAGATTTAGCTAGGGACGGTAGGGACATGTCCCTACCAATGTCAAGGGACCGTTGAATTGTCCCTACCAATAATTTTGATAAATCTGAAACGTCTTTTGTCATGTTATTTTATCCGCTCCACAAAGGGTTAACTCTCTCAAGATCCCCTCGTTGCTCCTCCCTCCTCCAAAAAACAAACAAAAAAAAAACGCTAATTTGATTGTCTTAGGCACTATGTTCTCAACCTGGGATGTGTGGGTGTTTGGTGGGGTTTTGGGCTGCAATCAGCAGACAAGAAAACTACAAATCCCATAATGCATCACTGTAACACGGACTCAGTGCGCGGATGACGTCAGCGACCAAGCGGAGTGTTCTGTTTTCATTGAGGCGCGAAAGTGAACAAGGACTCGGGAGTGAAAGGTGATTCTCCGGGTTTAAAATAAGGAACATTCTAGTCAATCTTAAACGGTGTATATTGTGCCACATTTTTCACATTTATTTTAAAAAATAAGAACAAATGTACTCAGTTAAATTCTATATTTATTGTGTGTTTGTTGGTTAACGCGTTGTCACATTATTTCAATCCTCCTCCTTCCTCCCTTTGTAACTAACTTACTCCTTGCTTGATATTTTTGTATCGTGTGTGTAAAAAGCGAACACGAACAATATATTTGATTGAATGGACAGTGTGACTATCCAGGCGGCTAAATAAACGCTCTATATTATATAGGTAGTCATAAAAAAATATATATTAAAAAGTCAAATTAACCGGGGGGAGGAGATATAGAAATAAATTTCAGTGCGGCGTGAGTAAAAAAGGTTGAGTTTTGATATCGTCAACCAACTAACGTTAGCGAATCACTTCAATTTGGCTTTAGGTGACTAAAGCATAATGGCAGCCAAAAAAATAAAGATGGACATAAGGAAGTTTTTTTTTTTTTTTACAAAAAGTCAAAGTGCAAGTAGGAAGATGTTATTAAAGTAATAAACACAATTGATACTGATTCTCATAGCAAATGAAAAAATAATTTACTAATGAAGTTAGCAGAGTCATACTTTCTCTCTAAACAGCAAGCATCAATTTATCATTTTATCAGGCGAGTGAAGCAGTGCAACCTGGTAAAAGCAGTACAGAGGCAGGTGGAGCAATAGGGTCGCAGGTGAGGTCTGTAATGGCTTAGTGATTATAACAGTGAAAGTGTTAGACTCAGTTTTGAGATATATTATTGTTTGAGGCACATTGTGATATGATAGTAGGCTAATGCTGTATAGTAATACTCAGCAAATAAAGTTAGCATAGCCATATATTCTCTCTCTGTATGGCATGCATCAGTTTATTATTTTGTCAGGTGAATGAAGCAATGCACCCAGGTACGAGCAGCAGCACAGACACAGGAGAGGCAGGCAGAGCACGTGAGCGTGCATGTGCTCATGCTTGTAGCGCCAGGGGTAATGGTAGCTTACAGTAAGGCTGGGATAGGTTATAATTCAGGTTATTAGTAATTCTATAGCAGGGATGTCAAACCAGCTTCCAGGAGGGACACTTTATCACAGTGTTTTAAGTGTATACCAGCCAACTTCATGTCAATCAGATTATCCTCGATTCATTCATTTTAAGCCACCAGAAGTGACCATTTAACAGCTGTCTCCTAAAAAATGTCTTCCCGGGGGGTCACGCCCCTGAACCCCCCTAGCGACCGCGACTCCACCCCCCTGAAAAATTGTGTCCCCACCAATGTTCAAACCAAACCTACGCCCTTGGATCACGAGTCCTTAAAAAATCCCAAATTTCCATTTTTCGTATCGCCCTATTTTAACACCAGCTAGAGTTAAATCAAAAGACATTGGAGCAGACGATTAATATCAAAGATATCGTATGAAGATTAATATTGGAATCCTGATATCACACATTAAAGAAATGTATTTTTCAAAATGTTTATTGATGATCTGTCCTTATTTCATATAAAGTTGGATAGCTAGCTGGTTTTCTTTTTGACATGTCACATGTGCTTAAGGAGATGCTGGTTCCAGTGGAATGTAAGGGAGTGAGGTGATATGTGAGGGTTCCTAAGACAGACCCCAAGTATGATTACACTGAATTCATCCAAGCAGCTCAGTTAAGACAGAATCTCAGGACTATTTCATTTCTGTTGTTGTGGATAGTTCATTTGTAATCAGATGGGCTACATTTAGGTAGGCTTAATGTCTTGCAGTGGAATTCAATCTTGCGCTCTTGTGAGTGTCTCAGGTCAGTCCAATGGTAGCTAACGTGCCCATTTTTTCTCAGTTTCAGAAAAATTCAATCTGCCACCAGAGATCCACGTGGACTTAAAGGACTCTTCAGGAATTGAAGATGATGCAGACATCTTTGATGAGCTTATGACGTCAAGTGAAGTATCCTTCAAAGTCTTCAGTGGAGAACAATCTGGTAAGACTTTGAGTTATAGGCTAAGCAAAGTTTATCCTGTTTCACATTCTGCTTAAAACCCTTTAAATTCTCAAAATGATGTCATACGGAGCAGAAGCGGACAGGACGTCCTGGCTAAGTACTCAAGCTAGCTGTGCTTTAAAGCCCATTGACCGTGTTTTGCATTGGCTAATGTAAGGAATTTATTGAAAGCAGACTTGTGATTTTGGCATTGTCATGACAAATTTCTGTCAAATTAGATGTCATTAGTCATCCTATCATCCGTTTTTTATGACAGCGGACGATAGGATGACTCGTCTAATTTGACAGAATTGTCATGGCAATGGCAAAATCACAACTCTCCTTTCAATATATATATATATATGCATATATATGCGGCGAGTTGTATGGGCCCGAGGTGCCCGTGCTCCACCAATATTCAGGAACGTGGGCCCCGCTCCAATGTTTGAGCTTGTATAAGTTACATACATTTTGATGTGATGTCATTATTGTGTACTAAAGCTGCTAGGATTAAATCGAAAATCAATATAAATACTGGATAATCGATTCAATAATTACATTTTTGTAAAGCGCATAGTTAATAACATTATTTAAGTTTCTGAACGCCCTGCTATTCATGTTAACCACCATCGTACCAGCGAATCAGTTTTGAAAATGCTTTGTAAGCACGCTCCTCTGTGTGTTCGATGGAAACAGAAAGCGCGCCGTCTTTGATCCAGAGCAGGACGACATGTTATATTTATATATCTATCTATCTATCTATCTAACATAATAAGCTGTCGCCAAAATCTGCGATTTTACAGTTGGTTAAATAAAAAAAAAAACACACACACTGAACCGAGATGCTTTTTAGTACTTGTTTTTTTATATACATTAATTAAAAAAAAAAAAAAAACATTTTTTTTAGCAGTTTACACACATTAATAATACATTTTTGGCAGGAGAAAAGTCTGTTTTGTATCTTTTACTATGTATAAAAACAGCGCCCCCTTCCCCCCCCGCCCTCCCCCCATTCAATCCCACAATGCACTATGCGTTTACTTACGTTCTGTAAAATTGTAGACGTTCAGTGTTGGCCAATATTGCTTTTTGTGACGGGGTGCATATGTTGGTTTTAATCAGAACTGTGCAAAACTCAACTGGAGTTTTAAAGTTTTTCATTTGGACTTATTTGAAGGACTGCTACAGTAGCCTATTTATGTTCTGCAGCTGTGTGTGTAGTCTTGATTAATAACAAAAAATGACTATGATAGATTTCTTCCATTTATTATAGAATACAGTTGATGGGAGTCTGTATTAAGTCAGTGGACTTTTTGGTGTAATTTTGTATTTCTGATCTGGAAGTACCCTTTGTAGCTACAAGTGAAATGAGTGTCTATTCTTGTTTGTGTTTGCATAGTTTCATACAAACCAGCATTTTTAACTTAATGGGTTAATGTTTCACAGACCTCGATTAGCACTATTCTCACACTAGTCTAAATTAACATTATGTACTATGCTACTCTTGGTTTGTGAAACCTGCCTAATGACATTTATTGCAACATTTATTGCAACAAACTTTTGTTGTTTTTTCCCCCTTCAAAGACAATATAAGTTTAAAGATGTTTTGCCCATTCTGTGGGCAAAAACAGGGTGAGAGACCAGCATTTTGCATTAGATGTGGTAAAAAAAACTAGATTTTTTACCAAACACTGACGAAGAAGGATCATTAATTCCAAGGGAATGTACGTGAGTTTATCATTAAATCATAAACATATTAAGCATTAAAACAGAAAGGCAATCATACGTAATCTATTTTTGTAATTCTTATGGCAGGCACGCCAAAGCCAAAATGTGAAACGCTGAAGGAATTTTTAAAATTTTGTGACTTTAAAGTTGAGGAAAGAAACCAGTTTTCTAAAAGAAAACTTCCACAAAAGCAAACTTCTGTGACGGTACCACATTTTGATTTTACTTATTCCTTACATATCACTATGGTTGTTGTTTACATATATATTTTGTCATAAGTGTTATTTATTTATAGTAACCAGTCATGCACAAATAGTTTGTGACAAAAAACACATTAGAATACTAGTGGTTAAAACAATATTAAACTGGTATTTCTAAGTTTAAAAAAAGAATAAAAAGTGAGGTTTGTGAGCTACTTAGTTCAACCACTTTTTGTTAATTCCGGTAATCTTTTTCATTTTTTAGGTCACTATTAAAATAATGTCTCCTGATCTTCAGAGAGGACAGTTAAAAATTGTACGGGGATCTGGTTTGCCATTAGTACTGACCAACGTTGAGGCGACATGTGATGAAATACTGAACGCTGCAGTTGCTAAGCACAGGGCGTTTGATCAGAATTTTCGTGATGGGGATTACTACTTACTTTACCCAGACATGACAAAAGTTCATTTTATACCAGGAACCCAGGAGCTTTTTAATCTTAAATCCTACAAAGAGGCGTGTGGGAAACCATACAGAAGAATTCTATGATGTCTGTGTCTGGTGACAGAATTCCAGAAAAGTGGATAATGTATTGAATTTAGAATTATAATAAAGAGTGACTGTGACTCACATTACTATTTTCATATTTCCACAGAAAATCCTACTGTTGAAATATCTGATAGCGATTCTGAGGTTATATTGAAGCACACAGAGAATGATGATCTGGATGAAACGCTGGTAATGTAGTCAGTAGTAATACTACATAAAAATCATTTAATAGTGTAGTTGTTTCACATATTAACTTCAGTGATTTTTATTTTAACACAAAGGTTTGTAGTCTAGTCTTTAGGGTAGCAATATGTCATTTTAAAGAAAACGCTAGTTACTATTTTTTTTGTTTTGTTTTGAAAGCCATGGAAGCAAGGTGCTTCAAATCAAGCCGAGGCTGACCGAAGTGCACAACAGTCGTCATCACATACCGTGGATATGAGACCCCAGGAAGCAGTAGTAATATCTGCTATAGGTATGCTTTACGTTCACTTTTTACACAGTGTAAATTGTAGCAGAAACTAACATCTGTTTTTCCAAATCCTAATTGATATTCCTAAAATCAGTATAGCTAATATAGTTAAAGGATTGTGCAACTTTGAATTAGTTTTTACTGTTATTATTACAGTTTAAAAAATGTAGGTTGTTTCATTCCCCACCTTGCCTTTTCTTGAATTTATTATGTGTGTTTATTTCAAGATTTTCATTTGGATTAATCCTAATACAGCCCAAATGTTGGTTTTTAATATAGAATAAACAGAATTGTGCTATTTTATATTTTTTTAGTTGTTAGTTATACTTGACATTGAAGTTCTGACTAATTAGTCCGTAACAAAGGCTGGAAAACATTTGGAATTATAAAACTTGCATAGTTAAACAATTAACCTCTTGGTCAGCTTTATTACCAAGATACCACTGCAGAATTTGTTTTCAGATTTGTATTATTTGTCTCCTTTCAGGAACTACACTGAGGTATTTGCACCAATCCCTCTCAGTGATGACAGCAGTGTTGAAGACACAGAAGAAACCGTGATAGGTGATAGGTAAGTAGTTTTTTTTCTTTGGTTAACCTATTACTTTCATGATTTACAACAGTAATATATATAAAAAAAATATTGTTAACACTACCTGCCAACCATTTCTTTAATATTATTTTTTTTAATTGGATATACAAAATATTAGGCTATGCAATATTTGGAAATTACTTATTTTGTTTTTCTATTCTTAGAGCTCAAGAAAGCCATATTACAATAAGTAACATCATAGAAGATTTATTTCTTCAAGTCAATAATGCAGCCTGCAGTCGCTTTATAATTAATAGAGCTGATGTCTGGGGTGGAGCAATGCGGGGTTTCCGTAGAAGTAACTATGAACCCCAGAATTCCATTATGGTGAAATTTACGGATGACATTGGAGTCACTGAAGAAGGAATTGATACAGGAGGACCAAAACGGGAGTTCCTTGGTCTTCTAATGGATCACTTGCATAAACGTCCCGTATTTGAAGGACCAGAAACACAAAGGTTTCTTAAATAAAATATAATTTTTTTTTGGTTTAACATCTACAAAATTACTGTAAAAAGGTTTCATTTTAAAAGGTTTATATTTTTTAGCTTTACACTTGTCTTCAAGATTGAAGTACAATGGTAAAACTACAAATTAAAAATAAAAATGATAAAAATAAATAACAGTAGTGACTGTATAGACAATGTGCAATATTTTTATATCATATTACACTACATATATTTTGTCAATTTACCAACATAGTTTGGTTGACAAAATTGCTACAGTTTGGTGTAATGCTTGCAACTATTATTTATGTTAAGGTGAGAAGAATGACGAATACTTCATGGCTGGATGAATAATTGCTGTATCACTGGTACATGGAGGAGGCCCTCACCAAGTTTTTTGTCTGCAAATCTCATGAGACACATCTTGGGCATTGATGATCTCCACGCTACCCTAGAAGACATAGATGACCATGAGATCAAGGGCATCCTTTTTAATGTAAGTTAAAACTTGTACAATAAATTATTTAAAACTCATGTAAACCGATTGAAAACAAACCAAGTCAAAGCATTTATGACATGTTTTCTATTTGTCCTGACATTTGACTGTATATAATAGTAACAGTACATGCCATTTTACATTTTATTTTACATGTTATTTCAGGTACGCAATTCCAAATCTCTTGATGAAGTCCTTACAATACTTGAAAAACAAACACTTGTTTTTCATCTGGCTGGCTGCAAGACAGTCATTAAAGAATTGGACGACAAGGAGAAACTAGTTGAAGACTTTCTTAAGTGGTATATAATAAAAAGAAATGCATTTGGCGTCGAGCGGTAAGTATTCTAAGATTTTATTGTCCGGTTTTAAAATAATGCAATCTTTTATCATGAGCAAAAATAAAAATAGTAATTGACTTACATTTATTTTGAGATTTTAACAGAATACGCATATGGGCCTGGGCCAAATTAAAACTTTGACCCACCTGCTAATCGCAAATTACAAAGCCAGCATTAATGTTGGTTTCCCTCTGGTGTAGAAGGAATAACCTCACAAACAAAGTATCAGGTTTGTAATTTGCGATTAGTGGGTGGGTTAAAGTTTTGATTTGGTCCAGGCCATAGTTGACCAGAAAAATAAATGATTTCCTTTAGCATGAATAGTATGTGATTACCCAGTGTTATTCACACTTTTGCAATTGACAAGAGTACATCAGAGACATTATGGTGACCATTTGAAGGGGCTACAAATTAATCACCTAGTTAGACCAGTGGTTCCCAAACCTGTCCTGGAGCCCCCCCCTGCCCTCCTGGTTTTTGTTCCAACTGAGCTGCTCTCAATTACTTAATTTAATAAACTAAATAATTGAAAAGGTCTAATTAAGCAACGTGTTAGTTCAATTGAGTGTTTAAGTAATTGAGAACTTGGTTTGGAAGAAAAACCAGCAGGACAGGTTTGGGAACTACTGAGTTTGAGACTCTAATGTAGTGTGAAAAAGGGGTACACTAGATCTACAGACTATTATCTATAATACTTTTACCAAAGTATGACATTGACTGTGACATCTGTTTTTTTTTTGGTTTCATAGATTTATGGAAGGGTTAAAAACCCTTAATGTTCTAGAGGCAATGAAACAGCACCCTGAGGTTTTTCTGAACCAGTTTTGCTTTACTCAAAAGAGAGTTACCGCACAGGCACTTGAAGATATATTTGCAGTGCAGTTCAGTGACAAGGGTAGCAACAAACGTGCCGTAGAAAGCAGAATTATTGGTTACTGGATTGATTACACCATAGATGCTGAAGGTCAGAATTTATAGGAAGAAAAAGGGTGTTAAAAGTTTATCTGTTTTGCAAATAAACCTCTTGATGTCCAAATGAGAGCATTAAATGTCTGTTTGATCATCTATTATCACCTTTTATTTTAAAATGAGTTTGCACATAAAACCTGCTTTTGTGGTCCAGTACATTACCTATTCTCTCAAAAACTAGACAGTGGCAAAGTTACTGAATGTTTCTGATACAGAATGACCAACTAACTTTAACAGTTATGTTCTAACAATGTATAGATTTAACATTTGGAGAGAAATACAGGTATTACTGAACTTTGTATGTTACTGAAATCCATAAAAGTTTTTTTTTTTTTTCAGAATGTCAAAAGTGCTGAAAAAGCATACGTAGGTCTGAACCAAATCAAAACTTTCTCGCCTCTTAATCACAAATTGCAAACCCAGTATTGATAGCAGATGCCCTCATGGGTACAAACAAGAACCCTCTGACAAGCAAAAAGCCGTCATCAGTAAATATTTTGCTTGATGCTTGTAGATCTCATTAATATCTATCCAAACATATCTTTGAGTGATTTTTTGGAGTTCCCCACGCAAGTTATTATGGCCTAAACTTGGTACACATAGCAAACATTCAAATTTCAAGGGGGTTTAATGACCAGTGGTGGGACTTGAAACCAAAAGATTTTCACAGAATTTGGAGGACTGGACCTAAGGGTCTTGCAGCATACTTACATTTTAGGACTCACATCCTCTACAGGGTAAAGGGTTAGGCTGAAGTTCTAATAAAACTTGTCAGTTACCCCTCATCTGGCAATTTGACAGAATGAGTAGGGTGCTCCTAGGATTTTTTTCTCAAAAGCCCTATTCAATACAAGTAGAACAAGGTGCTACACATGAAGGTAGCATCTAAATTGCGCCCAGGGTGATTTTTTCTGGTCAAGGTCCCTTTCACACTTTAGGTTGACCTTTGCAAGGTCACAGGTTGAATGGGGAAATTAAAAAAAAAAAATAATGGTTATCATTTCTGAACTCTGCCTGTCGGAAACCCCCAGGCGAACTTTTCTAGGAAAATCTGAGATGGACAGGCAACAGCACCAGTTGAGTTGGCATGGAATTACCCAAAACTAGAATTGTTAGCTGTAATATTTTACACTATTCAAATGCAGATTTAAATTAAACTTAGCAGTCTTAAACTTGGGGACATTGTCTCAAGTTTGTTAAAGAGAAGTTGTATAAAAAAACGTGGCCGCCACAAGCCAATTGAATTTCAGCAATGTTTAATTTGTATGGTGGAATACTTGGCCTTGGGGTATTGCTGTTTTCAGCTATATTTGTTAATTTTCTATTTTTGTGACTGAAAAATGTCAGAATTACATTTGTTTTAAAGGCAAATAGTTTACATTTGCCTTTTTTAAGGGTAAATAGTTTCTTTTTTGTTTCTCTTTTTAATCTTTATTATTTTTTTACATGCCAGACATTTCTTTTAGCTGTATGTAATTTTCCAGAGCTGCTTCTACATTTTCTGCCTGAGGAAGTCTGCACTGTTGAATAACATTATTCAAATAAAAGTAAATTGCCTCATCTCCGCAAATGTTGACTGTTCCGTAATTTTCTGACAGCTGTTGTAGCTCCTGTACATCCAATGGGAATCCACAATCTCGGGCTCCAAATCTAAAAATTTTAAAGAAGGAAATTGATTTTATAAAACAAGAAGTACCATAACAAAAGTGTTAAACATACTACTGAATTAAGTCAGTAAAACTAAACCTATTAGTAGTAAAGTAAAGCAAATGTTTTGAGGATGTACTTTTAATATTGACATAGGTTCAGTTCAAATTCAGTTGTATTTTGTTGGTGTTTCCTATTTTTTGTTAACTATATGTTTTATTCAACTTTCAAACATGAGCAGAGAATATGTGTGCCAGCAAACTGTTTAGTTAAATTTTTCCTAATTATTACTGCATCTACAAACATAACCATACTACTTTTGGCCTGCCTACTGCTGCCTTAGGTGTTTGTTTTATTGGTCTTAATAAAATCCAGCCCAGGAATGGAAATACACAAATTAGTCATTAGAAATGCAGAAAGTCATGTATAATGTTGTTGAACATTAAGATCTCTGGTCCCAATGTGTTGCATTTCTAAGTAATAAAATATATACAGAATATGTATTTTTAAATATAATAAAGTAAATATTGAATACTACTGTGTGCCATAAATCTGTTCTTTGCACAACCAATAAATTGAATATATGTTTATTATGTTTGGCAGCACCTAATTGAAGATGATACAGATTTTCTAAATAATGCTTTTGTTCAAGGACACCTGTAGTGCAATGCGTATAATCACAGAATATTTTTACCTTTGCGGCAATCTGTACATTTCATTTGGTATGCCCCCGGGACAGAGTGACATCCGTGAAGGTCTAATTCGATGGAGATTCCAAAGGGAAGTGCATTCATCTAAGTCAGTCTGAAGTATATTCATAAAACAGTAGCGAAGCAGGCACTGGTGTTCGTGACTCCCATTGAATAGCCCAAAGTCACGAATGTCTCCAAAGAGATCCATCCAAAACTGAGCTCTAAAAACAATGAAACAATAATCAGAAGTATATTCCTGACAAATCTGACAAAGTATTTTATCATGTATTATACCAATCTGCAAGGAAAAAGAGCTGCCATCACTACCTGGTAACGTAGCCTTATGTATTAAGAGGGACCTGATTTAGATCACTATGCAAGAGAGTCATGTTGGTTTTACAGGTGCATAAAGGAAGATTGGACAACTGTTTGGGTAATTATTCAAAGAGAGGATTGTTATATGTTCATGCATACCTTCCTTTCCTGAAAATTGACCACCAACTTTCAATTCTTTGATTTGACATGGAGGAGCCATACAGATGACTTCTGTTTCCAGCATGGTAATCATTATGATGTCTTCTCAGCATAGCTTGAATTGCTGCCATGGTACCATTTTCAGTTCCGCAGTCTGTTCGGAGTCTCATTGGAATAATTTTGTTGGACACTACACAGTTGACATAGTTATTAGCTAAGACAGCTGGATTGTTGTTGGTTGGTCCACTTGTTAACCACATTAGGCGACGAGAGAAGCCATCAATGCAGCCACTAATCGCAAATCCAAAAGGTTTCAGCTTATCATAGCCATCCACATGCCAAATGTAGTTTGGACCAAGTGAGTGGTACACTCTTCGAACAAATCGCCTTACTGTTCTTGATTGGTGTCCTCTAGGGTTTAGCTGTGGAAGTACTCTCATCACTGTCTCTCTTTTTACATTTAGCCTGTATTTCTGTTTCAGCACTTGCCACTTCGTTCTGTACCCAAATACCACCCCAGGACCTCTTAGCTCATTTCTAATTGCGGCTATGGTGTCTCTTTGGGATGCATAGTTTAATCATCTGCTAAGTCCCTGTTTCTTTAATTTGTATTTCAGGGTTCGCATGCTGAGATGTATGCCGTGGAGCTCGGAAAGAAAAGCTAAAATTGCATCATAAGAATGCCCCTGGTCAAAATAATGGGCAATAAGACTTGACATCTTTATCTTCAGATCCGATTGACCTTCTGTAGCTTAACTAGAAATACATCTAAAAGCACAGAAACGATTGTAAAATATATTAACTGGTAACTCATTCCTGTGTTAAATCATGCAAGAGCCTCATATACTAAAGCACATTACAAAGTCCCTCCTACTGTTTACATTATATAGGGTATATAATTAGTGTTAGCTTTGTGATGATTTTTTTTTAATTCATATACTGTACCAGTGTGCAAGATAATTGCAAATATACCCATTAACATGGTGCTAAAACTCTGGTTGAAAAAGTAAGCGGAACAAGTCAGTTAATCTTGTGAAAACTTCCTGTTTTAGACCCGGAAGTGCTCTTACGTCATTTCTGGCACACATTTTTTATTTGTAGTGCATCTAAAAGATTTCACACACGTTTAAAAAGATTCACACCCCTTTATAAATTACGCCCCCTTAAAAAAAAATGCACACTTTTTCTTCCACACTTTTTTAAAATGTTCACAACATTTTTTGGCCACTCTTAAAATGCTCACATTTTTTTTGGCCACCCTTTTTTTTTTAAATGCTGTCAGCGTGTTTTTTGTCAACCTTTTTTTAAAATGCTCGCATTTTTTTTTTTTGCAACCTTTTTAAAAAAAATTCACACCAGTTTTTTTTTTTTCGTTTTGCACTTCAGGGCCACCGTAGATCTGCTTACATTACAGTAGTTAAAACATCAGATTTGATTAGCAGGGCTGCAGCACAGACCTGTTGTTACTGCAGATACAAAGCAGAGAGATTTGAATGTCTCCATGCCAACAGGGTTCCAGTACAGGTCATGTGTTGAGCAGGTCAACCTAACGTGGGACACGAATGCCACCCCAAGCAGAACAAACCAGCAGGGGTGGTCAGGTACAAGAGTGCCTGTGTTATGTTTAGTGCCGCATTACAGCAGTGGTGCCGAACTGCTATTACTTTGAGAACCGTCACCATGGTAATCGTAAACAGACAGCAACAGTTTTACCGCAGTCGTAAATGATTGAACAGACATGTTGGTCTGAGTGTTAAACACAAGAATTCAGGCTTGAATTATTCAATCTTGTATATTACAGTACACCAGACATGAAACTGTCTAAACTCGTGTTGTCTCTTGCCCAGCACAGGGTCAGCATTGTAGGAAATGCAACCATTTTGCCCTCTGGTGCCGCTCAGGGCAGGCTCCACCTCCTTCTCCACCGGCTGGCTCAGAACGCCCTGCACCCGTTTCTATTAATGCCATGATGCAGAAATCCACAGTGTTCACACGGTGAGGTGCTGTCTGATGTGCTGCTTCCACTGCTGCTGACCCAGGCGCTGTATGTGCTGAACAAATCCACTCATGAGAGATGTATTTCTCATGTGCCTCTGCAGAAACCTACCGTCTCACTCTCTGGGTATGGTCACACTCCCATCGCTGTTATAGGGACTGTCTGTCTGCCAGTGCGTTACAGGATGTGTGATGCACCCTCTGACCTCTGCTACGTCGCAGCTGCTGCTGCCAACCTGATGGGACTAGACTTGGTTCAGGCTCTGGATTTTAAGCTCGCTGACTTGACCGGTTTGGATGTTTTTCATGTCTCAGCTCCTTGGTCTCATCAATATCCGACGGCTGAGGAGCTCACTACCCATTTCCACGTGTGACAGAATACCGAGTGGAGACGTCAAGACAGAATGCCGTTTAACCAAAAGAAAAGAAAATATTTTAACAAAAACACACTGCTCACAGGGCGACAATAAAAAAGTTTAAACAAAACACAAATCTTGAACACAAAACGTTTAATCACCGTTGATCTCGCTGTCGCTCTCGTTCACTCCTCCGAACACCCACACTGATCTGAGAGTGCTGCAGGCTTATATACCGTGACCGGGGGGGGGGTCTAACTGGCTAGTAATTATTCTATTACCCCTCAGCCACAATCTGCACGAGTTTATTAATTATGTGTGACTGCCGACTAGTTTAACAACACACTAGCCGACAGCCACAAGGTTTTTAATGTGGATGGGGCTTCTCATCCACGCTGCCAAACAATACAAAATATAAGGCTCAGCTGTCACATTTATAAATAAATAAATCATATCAATAATAATAATAATAATAATAATAATACAACAAAACAAATACAAAATAATAAATTGCACAGGGGCAGAGGGGTACCCCGTTCTAAAATAAACAATACATTTATGGCCGGGCTTAGCCCCGCCCCCTTTTCATGTGCAGGGCTCCATGGATCTACAGCAAACTTGACCTGCGCCAAGGCTGTCTCCAGGTGCCCCTGGCACCCACCAGCTGGGACCTCAAAGCGTTCGTCATCCACATGGGGGTCTTTCGGTACAAACGCATCCTTTTCAGTCTTTGCTCTGTGCCCAGCTGGGGCCAAAAAATGATGACGCTCCTGTTGGCAGGAATCCCAGGTGTCTCCACCTACCTGGATGACATTGTGGTGCACGGCGCTGCCCAGCCTCTGCATGATGACCGTTTGAAGCAAGTTTTTCACCAGCTGTCCCTGCATCATGTCACACTTAATGAGGAGAAATGTGTGTTTGGGATTCCACAGGTTGAGTTTGTGGGGTACACTCTCTCCGGTCAGGGCATCACACCGATCTTGTCTCATGTGGAGGCCATTCTGACCCTTCCTGATCCTCAGTCAGTTTCCCAGCTAGCGTCCTTTGTGGGCATGGCCACCTACTATCTCTGTTTCCTTCCACAATATGCCTCCACCACTGCACCACTTCATCTATTGCTGAAGAAGGACACGCTGTGGGCCTGGACTCCGGCCTGTCACCATGCTGTGCTCACCGTCAAACAGTACCTTACCCCCCCCCCCCCCCCCACACCCTGGCGCATTTCAGTCTGTCAGTGTCCACGGTGGTCACCTGCGGCCGTGGCGCTTGACACAGTCCTGTCCCAGCTACACAACGGCATGGAACGTCCTGTGGCCTTCGCTTCTCGTGCCCTCACACCGGCAGAACAGAAGTATTCCCTATGGGAGAGGGAGGCTTTGACGTGCATATGGGCATGTGAGCGATGGCACCCGTACCTCTATGATCAGATCATCACTACATTGCTGGACATGCAGGGGTCAGGACACAAACCACTTTGGCTCTTCAGATGGGCCGACCGCCTCAACCAGTGCCACTTCAGGCTGGAGTTCACCCCAGGATGCCACAACATCGTGGCTGATCTCCTGTCGCAAGCTGTGGAGTCTCCACCCCCAGCAAGTCATGTCACAGACAGGAATCAGGATTTTGTACAACTGCTGCAAGGCCCACTGAAGACAGTCGTCTCCATGCCAGAGCTGCAGCAAGCATCCCAGGACGACGAGCTGTTTGGACTCCTCCGCACTTACATCACAGAAGGATGGCCACCCAGGGTGGACGGGAAGCTGCTCCCGTTCTACAGAGTTCATGATGAACGGTCCTGCTGAGAGGATGTATGCATCGCAAGGGACCATCACACGCTGATCCCAGAGGCACTGAGAGCCCGGGTGATGCGCATGGCACACGAAGGACACTTGGGCATTGTAAAGCTCAAACAATGCTGTAGGGATACCGTTTGGTGGCCTAACCTTGACCAGGATGTGGAGCTATTAGTGAAGGAGTGCACGGTGTGCCTCCTTAGCAGTAAGGCCAGCCAGCCAACACCAGCAACCTTGTTCCCAGTAGAGTGGCAGGCTGGGCCATGGGAGCATCTGCAGAGAATTACATGGAGCTCCTGCTCATGTTGCGACAGTTCTCAAAGTGATAGCAGTTCAGAATCACTGCTGTAATGCAACACTAAACATAACAGACTATATATAAAAAACAAGGATACTGAAATGTACAGGAACTGTCTGAACAATGTTTGCTGCCACTGTATCATATAAACAGCTGTGGCTATTAAACCATAGGGGAGCTGGTTGAGTCTGGTTTGGTGCCACGTTAATGGTTTTGAATTTCTTTGGTCCTTTGTGAAGTTCATTTTCTGAAACAAAATATATGATTAAATAAGATGAATTATGGAACAGTACAGAAAGGCTTTCTGTAACTATAGGATGTATTGCGTTGCATCTAGCTCTTTGCACCGCCTTGCTTATCCCTGATCAAACGAGCTCAGGAAACATTCAAATCAGATGTTTTCAATACTGCAACACACGATGCTGGTCTAAAAGGTAAATGCTGGGTCTTTATGCAAACTAAATTATAATTGATTGTGTCATTTCAATCTGTATTTGTTTCATGCAAAATAATGAATGAGTGACTGATGATGTAATGCAATTTATTTTAAAGACGTATCTCTCGACAGTGTTCTGGTGAAGCTAACCTGTAATAGTGAGAATTGTAAAAACTTGTTTATTCATAAAGACCTGTGTTCTCTAACGTTTTAAAATCTCACTCAGCGAGTAACTCGAAGAATTCAGCTGCTAAAGCCTGCTTGTCTCCTATCCCCCGTCTCGTTCACTAAACTAGAACCCAAAGTTCCACTTTACCTAGCAACAGCACAGGCAGCCACTCTGATAGGCTGCGCCGTCACAGCGCTCGCTGGAGTTAAATAAACCTGCGCTTCACACATAGAGCCCTCAACACAGCGTAGAAAGACACAAGAATCATACAGGAAATCACTTTCTTTTTTTTACATAATTGTGCAAAGGTTATAAAAAAATAAACTAAATAAGCGCACCTCTGCTCTGTGTGTAATTAATGAGCTGCTGTTCACAGTGACGGGACTCGCGTCCTGATACCTCTATCGCGCTCAAATAGAAAACACGACAACTGGCATGAAAGTACACTGCAGCGAGCCTCATGCAAGTACACTGCATTGAGCCTCACACGGGTACAGTGCAGTGAGCCTCACAGAAGTACAGTTCAGCGAGCCTCACACAAGTACATTGCAGTGAGCATCACACAAGTACACTGCAGTGAGCATCACACAAGTACACTGCAGCGAGCCTCATGCAAGTACACTGCATTGAGCCTCACACAAGTACACTGCAGCGAGCCTCATGCAAGTACACTGCATTGAGCCTCACACGGGTACAGTGCAGTGAGCCTCACACAAGTACAGTTCAGCGAGCCTCACACAAGTACATTGCAGTGAGCCTCACACAAGTACACTGCAGTGAGCCTCACACAAGTACACTGCAGCGAGCCTCACGCAAGTACACTGCAGCGAGCCTCACACAAGTACACTGCAGCGAGCCTCACACGGGTACACTGCAGCGAGCCTCACATGGGTACAGTGCAGTGAGCCTCACACGGGTACAGTGCAGTGAGCCTCACACGGGTACAGTGCAGTGAGACTCACACGGGTACAGTGCAGTGAGCCTCACACGGGTACACTGCAGCGAGCCTCACATGGGTACAGTGCAGTGAGCGTCACACGGGTACAGTGCAGTGAGCCTCACACGGGTACAGTGCAGTGAGACTCACACGGGTACAGTGCAGTGAGCCTCACACGGGTACAGTGCAGTGAGACTCACACGGGTACAGTGCAGTGAGACTCACACGGGTACAGTGCAGTGAGCGTCACACGGGTACAGTGCAGTGAGCGTCACACGGGTACAGTGCAGTGAGCGTCACACGGGTACAGTGCAGTGAGCCTCACACGGGTACACTGCAGCGAGCCTCACACGGGTACAGTGCAGTGAGCGTCACACGGGCACAGTGCAGTGAGCCTCACACAAATACAGTGCAGTGAGCCTCACACAAGTACAGTGCAGTGAGCCTCACACGGGTATAAAGCAGATGCCTCTTCAGCTGATCTATTTGGATTGAAGTACATCGGACGAAGGTATAAACTCAGAGGCTTTATTTTTTGCAGATTCTCATTTTGTTTGTTCCTTAGATAGTTTCACATTTCTATTTCATATCTACACTGTTGTCTGAATCATGCTGTGTGCGCTTTTATAATCTATTATTATTATTATTATTATTTATTTCTTAGCAGACGCCCTTATCCAGGTCGACTTACAATCGTAAGCAAAAACATTTCAAGCGTTACAATACAAGTAATACAATAAGAGCAAGAAATACAATAACTTTTGTTCAAGTAAAGTACAAGTTTGACAAACCACAATTCAATAATACAGCAGGTAATAGTGATAGTTACATCAGGATATGATTAAATAGTGATAGTTACATCAGGATATGATTAAATACAAAGTACTACAGGTTAAACACTTGGCAGATTACAGTATTCTGAAGTACAGGATTAAATGCAGTAAAATAGGGGGCAGATTAGAGCAAAATGAAGCACATTTAAATGAAGGGTGATAGTGTCCCAGGATACAAACAGAGGAGTTCTACAGGTGCTGTTTGAAGAGGTGAGTCTTAAGGAGGCGCCGGAATGTGGTCAGGGACTGGGCAGTCCTGACATCTGTAGGAAGGTCATTCCACCACTGCGGAGCAAGGGTGGAGAAGGAGCGGGCTCTGGAGGCAGGGGAGCGTAGCGGAGGTAGAGCCAGTCTTCTAGTGCAGGCGGAGCGGAGAGGTCGAGTGGGGGTGTAGGGAGAGATGAGGGTCTGGAGGTAGCTGGGTGCAGACTGGTCAAGGCATCTGTAGGCTAGTACAAGAGTCTTGAACTGGATGCGAGCGGTGATCGGGAGCCAGTGGAGTGAGCGGAGTAGTGGAGTAGCGTGGGCGAAGCGAGGCAGAGAGAACACCAGGCGGGCAGCGGAGTTCTGGATGAGCTGGAGCGGACGGGTGGCGGACGCAGGGAGGCCAGCCAGGAGTGAGTTGCAGTAGTCTAGGCGGGAGAGTACCAGGGCCTGGACCAGGAGCTGGGTAGCATAGTTGGTGAGGAAGGGTCGGATTCTTCGGATGTTGCTCAGGAAGAATCGGCAAGTGCGTGCCAGAGTGGAGATGTGCTGAGAATAAGAGAGGCAGGGGTCCAGGGTGACTCCAAGGTTCTTAGCTGAGGAAGAGGGAGAGAGTGTGGTAGATTCCAGAGGAACAGAGATAGAGAGATCAGAGGAGTGGGAGGAGGAGGGAAAGAAAAGGAGGTCAGATTTAGAGAGGTTGAGTTTGAGGTGATGCGAGTGCATCCAGGAGGAAATAGCAGACAGACAGGTAGAGATACGGGAGGAGATGGTGGGGTCAGAGGTGGGGAAGGAGAGGAAAATCTGAGCATCATCAGCATAGAAATGGTATGAGAAACCATAGGATGCGATGAGGGGGCCCAGGGAGCGGGTGTAGAGAGAGAACAGGAGAGGACCCATTGAAGCACGGATAGTAAAACGTGGGGTAAAACGTGGGGTAATTGTCTTAATCATGTTTGGTGCTGTTGTATATTTTAATATATATATATATATATATATATATATATATATATATATATATATATATGCTGAATGACGTCACTGGCTGTGCAGGTTGTCTCCACCCATCATGCTCAGTATATCACAGCATGTCTAAACTGAGCGTCACAGTGTCAGCGCGTTTCAGACCAGGGACAAAACTTCGGCACTGCTTTGCGTCTAAGGTAAGACTTTCCAAAAACATGATCTAGATGTATTTTTCTGTATGTAGATTACTAACATCCATTAAAAACAGCAGCATGTTTATATGTGAAAGTCCAGTGTCCCAATCGGTTTTGAATATAGATTTTAAGGAGGCAGTTTCCTCAATAGCCCACGTTGAACATTTTACATTTATAGCTGCTTCTTGCAGAAGGAGTTTACTACTCTATAGGAAATAAACTCAACAAAAATATTATTATTACTATTATCATTATATTGAGATGTATTGCTTTTTAATATTTTTATTTTGTATTGTTTTAGATGCATATGTGTTTCTTATACAGCCCTACTCTGTTTAAGTCTGTTTAAGGGTTAAATGCGGGAGTCATTTGAGCAGGAATTCTTCATAAAATATATAAACTGTAGAAATATATTCAATTCAATCTGTAGCAGCATAAAAAGTCATTTGGAGGATGTGCTGTGCTTTGCATAGCCTTGCTTACCCGACTCAAACCTGCCAAGAAAACATTCAAATCAGATGCTTTCAATGCTTCAAAGTGCAATATTGGGTCTTTATGCAAACATAGTGAAACGAAATCAGTCTAATTGGTGATGTGTATTCCATATAGTATTGTTTGCTTCATGCAATAGTACATGTACGTTTTAATCTTCATCGCATAACAACCAGCGTTAGACTCCTACAGAAAACAGTGAGGGGCGTGTCCACTTTGTCAGGACTCATACAGAAGGCAGCGCGGAAAATCCATGCAATTTGAAGTTATTTATGGTGGGGAATTTACTTCATATAGTATTTTATATTTTATTCATTGATTTTTGTTTTTAAAAAATCGTAATGAAAAATCGCACTATTCTGTCTATTGCCATCGCGTTTGGTTAAAACATGTATTCCTAGTAAAAGTGATTCACCGGGAGTGGATTCGGTATATTAATATATGAATGTCTGTTGCAGGCAAACGTTTTTTGTGTGTTTAATTTTCATCGAGTTAGTGATTGATGTGTAAAGCGCCTGGTTGTCACAGTGCGGGCGGCATGATAGCAGCTTAGCAGCGGTGTTCTGGAGCTGCAAATCTGTGCAGTTAGACTTAAACAACGCCTATTACAAACTCGACTCGACTTTAAAAATCTCAAACACAACGAGTTAAGTAACCCCCTACTCTTTAAAATCATATTTGCCATTTTAAATACGAAAGCATTGTAAAGTATTGACATGTCCTAATAAATGTGAAATTCAAACAATTCATACGAGACAGTCCGCTAAACGATAGGAGAAACCAAACCAGGAAAGTCATGTGTGAAAACACTTACAATTATTCCCACAGTAATGATCTGACTGGATCTTTACAAAGCTTGATCCCGTGTCTCAAACAGCTTGGCTTAGAGTGGAATCATATTGTTATGCAGATAACAGAGCGAATAGTATTTTATTTAGTTAGGTCATCTAATCTTTTATTTAATTACATTTTTATATAATTCATATTCAGTATTCAGGTTAATAAATCAGGGAGATTTGATTTCTGGCAGGAACTCGCGCAGTCTGTACCTGTGCTAGGATGGAGCGGTGTTGAAAGCGTCATTAAAGCCGCAGCTCACAAACAGAGTCCTCAATGCTACTGAACTAGCAGGGTTAGACTCGAGGGGGAGCGCAGGTTAGCGTTCAATTAAGTAACAGTGCTTGGTTGGGACAAAAACCAGCAGACACAGGGGTACTTGAGGACCGGAATTGGGAACCACTGCTCTAGAGGAAAATATACTTGAACTTTGACTCATTCGACTCCTCGGGACCACCACTTTCAATTCAAACACAAAACGTCTCGTTTTCAATCACTCGACAACACCCATTGTACAGAAATGTTATTTAATGAGCAGCAAAATGAGAATATGTTTTTAAAAAAATGAAAAGTAATTGTAAAGCTGGTACATTCGTATCTCAGAGGAACGGAAAATTAAAACCAGGTAAAGGCGATCATCCAAATGAAGCTGAAGCACTAATGGATAACGACACAGAACGCATGTACAGCGCTGAAACACGACGTTAAAAAAACACTGTACTGATGAACCTCGTTAGCATCACAAGGGTATCCATGGATTATAATTTATGACGTCACAGAAACCCTGTCTGGAATTATATTCCTGTAACTCACCAAAGATCATCTATCTATCTATCGAAGTCATTATATTTTATCTTGCTCTTAATTGTATTAATACTTGTACTGTGATTCTTGAAATGCATTTTTGTTTATGACTGTAAGTCGCCCTGTATGAGGGCCTCTGCTAAGAAATAATAATAATAATAATAATAATAATAATAATAATAATAATAATAATAATAATAAATCTATCTATCTATCTATCTATCTATCTATCTATCTATCTATCTATCTATCTATCTATCTATCCACATATTAAAGGACTGTGTTGTCATAATCAATGCTACTACTAAAATAATGTTAACAACAACAACAACAATTATCATACTACTATTATTATTACTACGACTACTGGCACTTTTTCAGAGCTCCTCAATTTAAACAGTTTGTGGAAGGGTGATGGACAACTCACAGGAGACAGAACTTTATTTGAAACGCCCCTTGGTGCATTGATTTATTTCAGCCACAAGGTGGCACTGTGATTCTACTGCAGAGCGCAACCTGAAGCAGCGATGGTAAAAGGCTGGCCGTTCACTCGTGGTGCGCACAGTGTTAGACTGGGGGCTGGACGCGGGTGTGGTGCACACAGTGTTAGACTGGGGGCTGGACGCGGGTGTGGTGCACACAGTGTTAGACTCAGGGGTGGACGCGGGTGGATGCAGTCCACTCACTTTTTTGGAAGGGTGGACACAGTCCACCCACTGTTTTTGCTGAAACAGCATTTTCCACAGTCCCTCTTCATTGTTATTTGTCTTGAATAGCCTATTTGATTTCTCCCCAATACTTAATCCTTTAATGTTCCTGACGCGACTTTTCCTTTTATGCGTCTGCGCATGCTCTCTGGCTAAACAGTGACTGGAGTCTTGCACTGAAATTGATAAGCGGCACCGTAAACTGAAATTCATGTGACAGCTGTTTATTAAAGGACGAATGCATATTTTAAAGAATGTTATCATATAATAATAACACGTTTTGATTAATTTAATAAATTTCTAAAGTAAACTAAGTGAATAATAGCATAACAGCTGACCTTGTTTTTTTCTTCCAAAACTGACAAACTAAACACTATGCGACAGACTCGATGAAAAGCAGCATTTGCTCCACAACAGGCACGGCCTCCCTCATCGGTCCTGCGTTCCTAGCATCTCTCGATTTGCTGAAAATAATTATGAAATCTTATAATACAGCGGAAGTTATTTAATATCCTATCTGTGTGTATACGAAGACACTGCACACTCGTTTTTACTAGGCTATAATATAAAGCCTTCTGTTCTTTATTTTATTGCATACATTTTGTGTATTGCATATATTTAATTGTGACGTGTCAGATTTTAATGTGTTTTTTTTCTCTTTTTTAATTTAATTTGCTTGTTTCTTGTTTCTGTGATGTCTGTATGGTCTCTATAGTTGTTGTTGTAAAAGAGCTTTGGGATACTATATTGTGTGTAAAAAGGGCACACGTGTTTGGTTGTTATCAGAGTTTTTTAAGCTTTAGTTTTTATTTGCGGTTGCATGCTCTTTTTTTTATGGCTTTTTAATTGTAAAGAGCTTTAGGATCCTTATAATGAAAGACGCTATCTAACACAGATTATGATGACCGTTATTATTATTATTATTATTATTATTATTATTATTATTATTATTATTATTAGTAATAGTATTATTATCAATCAATAACACACCGATGATGGAAAGCAGGAAGGATGTTCTCATTACAGTGGACATGTTACTTCACGGTCTTGTTAGTTGCCTCTCTTTTTGTGGAAGATATATCTTTGTTCTCTGGTTTTAAATAATCCTTGTCTAATCCTAACATTATACTAGACATTTAGTGTATTTAATAACTGTTTTTATTTGTTTTCTTTTTTAAAACACTTTTCTTTGGGACCAGTTAGGAGATCTGAATTGTCAGATTGTTTTCCAAATGGTTTCATGTGCGCACAACCGGCATTAACATTTTTGAAAATCCGATATTGCCGAATATATCCTTGCAGCCAAATAATATATAACAGGCAAGGATAGCCCTCCTAGTTTAGAGTCTCCTTTTTTATTCTGGGCTGGGATGTACATCTTCATAGAACTCACGGAGGGGTTGGGCAGCAGGGTCGTCCTTTCGAACGTCCCACCTTTCTTAAAGGATGACCTTCTGAAGCCCCATCTTCAGGCCCTAGGGGAGCTGAAAACAGCGATCCACCCCATCCCCCTAGGGTGCAAAGACCAGCCCCTCCGCCACGTCCTGTCCTTCTGACGTCAAGTTACCATCCACCTGGCAGGGAGGGAAACTGTGGAGGCCAACTGTGTGATTTTTTTCTCCTCGGAGGAGGTGCAGTGCTACCACTACAGAGACCTGGGGCACCAAAATAAAAGGTGCCCTAAACTCAAGCAGAGCGCAAAACCATCCACGCCAGCACCGCACACCTCCGAGTCACCTCCCCCTCAGGGCCCTCAAACAGGTATCTCGAGGGGGTCCTTAGGACCGGAGAGCCAGTCCTGCTGATTGAACCAAAGTTGCTGGACCCTCCTCAGCCTCCCCTCGAGAACAACCTGAACAGGATCTTTGATTTCTCCTCGACCCCCCTCCGCTCTGCAATGAGGAGAACCCTGTACTATTTGTTAGATAGTTAATGGGGGGTTTGTGTTAGCACCGCCTTTTTGATTAGGGGATGCTGATTAGCATTTTTTTCATCAGCTATTACATCAGCCATACCATCTTGAGTAAGCCTCATCTAGGATGATCTTAGAAGCTAAGCAAGGTTGGGCTTGGTTAGTACTTGGATGGGAGACCACCTGGAACACCATGTGCTGAGTGAAAGCTGTTATAGTCCTCCTGTTGGTCATCAAATAGGACTACTACTAATAATAACAACAACATTTCTGTTGAGGTTCCAATGTGATTGAGTATTCTGTTTTTTATTTTGTTTTGCTGTTTTTTATATTTGAAGCTTTCCCTCTATGAAAGTGATTAATTGAAAGTCTTCTGTTTCTAATGCAGAGTCTGCTGTGATGGGGGAGAGGGGGCTGCTCATCCTTTTGCTTGCAGGTGGGTTTCCTTTATTTCTGGTTTTCTTACTGTTTGCTTTGATATTTTCCACATTCTCTCTCAGAAAAGTTAACGCAGTTCTTAAAGCTGTAGTGTCCCTCAATCACGTTCACTGTGAAACTAACATGTGATTCCTGGGTGTGTGTGTTTACTGCACTGCTCCACTTCTACAGAGCAGACCTGGCTGCAGTTATATCTGCTCAGCTCAGCACAAGCTATTGATCGGTACTGTGGGAGGCATATGGAGGCTGTCTGTCTGTCAGTCACACCTACATTGTTACAAATGTGTAGCGAACCGCTTGTCCACTTAAGATGAAATTTTGGTTTGAAACTGGAAAATGAATGGTTATCATGCACAGGCATGATGGAAAATACTGTATAGTGACTGCTTCTTTTTTCTTTAATTCTCTGTGCAAATTCCCTGGCAGAACATGTAAAATCAAACCATGCTCAGTTGTTAGTGCTGTGGAAGAGCAGGCTGGAAATGTCCGCTCCGCTCCCCTGCTCCATATACAATGGGCT
Organism: Acipenser ruthenus; assembly: GCF_902713425.1. NCBI lineage: Eukaryota > Metazoa > Chordata > Actinopteri > Acipenseriformes > Acipenseridae > Acipenser > Acipenser ruthenus. The sequence goes on from NC_081233.1 coordinate 322,131, forward strand.
CGCTCCGCTCCGCACACAGCCTGCCACAGTGAGCTGTCAAGGCTGATTGATGGGCTATCAGGAGGCTCATTGAAACAATAGAAATGTCAACAGACCGCTCACTTGAGGAATGCAGACTGATATAATCAAACTTCAATACATGTCTGCAAGTCCTGACTGATGAATACAAATAATACCGCATCACCTCATTGTTATAATAGGTTTTCTATGCAGCGGTCAATTTGACTGCTCCTGGTCGGAATAGGTATGACAGTATTTTATCTCACTAATTTTTGGAGCTACGCGATTCTTTCTTTGTCAAGGTAATTAGTACATATATTTAGGAAAAGTCAGGAAAGCACAGCTCCTTATCTTAATATTTAAATTAAAATCCCAAAAATTGTCAAAATGACCGCCTTGCTCGTTCTAGTGTTAATCATGTTGTTTTTTCTTTATCAGGGTTTTGTGTGCCTGCGTACAACCAGATCAGAAAACACGTGTTTGTGGAAACTGTGAAGAGCTGGTCTGAAGCTCAGGGCTACTGTAGAGAGAAGCACACAGACCTGGCCACTGTGCACAGCCAGGAAGATGCAGAGCAGCTCTTAAATATTACAGGAGCTTCTCTCGGGGATTACTGGATCGGGCTGTATCGTGATGACACACAGAACTGGATTTGGTCTAACAGCGATGATGTCATCTACTCCAACTGGAGGGCAGACGCCTTCTGTGCTTCAGTCAATTCAGATGGAAAGTGGATTGATTTACCCTGCAACCTTCAGGAAGCCTTCATGTGCTACAAAGGTAAAGACATAATTGTTGTTTTATTGCTATTGATTATTCATTCATTTTAGTTATTATAATTATTAAGCATCCCTGTGAGGGGAGCTTGTATGAGTTTGCAAATCCACCCACTCCTACAGCTGCTAATATCTCAAACTATTTCAGCTTGCAAATATTTTCAGTCAAAACCCTGAATACAAGTTGCCCTTGAAAGGATACAAAAACATACAGTTATTAGATGTGTTTGGTATGTTTCAGAGGCCGTTTCAAAAAATACCTACATTTCATTAGTGATAGATGGATGGATCTATAACACTGTGTTCCCTCCTCTGGTGAGGTGTAGGGCTGTCAGGTTTACCTTCCCCTCTGGGCTGGGGTTTGCTGTGTGAAGGCTGAAATCTTCTCTGGGAGTTCTGTGGTAGTTAATTTCTTTCAGATCCAGGAAAGTCAGGCTCTGCTTCATCTCCTAGTACCTGAGTGCTGCTGGTATTGGGCCGGGTATCTGTATATTTCACCATACTCTCTGCAGCTTCCAGGATGCTGGGCATTGAGTTGTCTGCATTTACCACTGTGCTCATAGCAACTCTGACCTCTGCAGACAGGTTACGTATGAACAGCAGCTTGACGCTCTTGTCTACATTGTTCCCTGGATGTGCTTCACCTGCATAGTAAAGGAGTTTCAGTTCCTTGTAGAAGTCTCTCGGGTCTTCATCCTTCTTACATTGTCTGAGACAGGCTGTGTGCAGGGCTGTGCATGGATCACCGGGTCCTCATCCTTCTCATATTGTCTCAGACAGGCTGTGTGCAGGGCTGTGCAGGGATCACCATACTTGAAGCATTTCCCTGTTAAGGCAGCGCACAGTTTCTCAATGTTTTTCCTGGTCCACTCCTGTACTGTGTCTACAAGTGTGAGAGAGCAGTCTGGCCTTATTATGCAGATCACTTGTCAGTTCCCAATCGACGATAATATCCTGGATATGACTGATGTGTCCCTCAGTGGTGATGTTCAAACTTGCTGATAGTTGACGCTAACTTGTGGACTTGGTGTAAACCATTAGTTCTCAGTTCAGGTTGAAAAATCAATCATACATAAAGCCCTTAGAGTTTTTCTTCTGTCCTTTTGGATTTCAGCATCTTTGAGGGCCTGTCGCCCCCAACAGCAGCATAGTGGCAAATCTGGATGCAATCGCATCTTTGGATTCTTCTCACATTGTCAGCAGTAGATTGACTTTGCCTTTCGATGATCTCTGTGTGTGTGTGTCTGTGTCTTGTGTGTGTGTGTGCGTCTGTCTGTGTGTGTCCTGCCTGTGTGTGTCTGTCTGTCTTTGTGTCCTGTCTGCGTGTGTCTGACTGTCTGTAATCTGTCTGTGTCTGTTTGTCTGTCTGTCTGTGTCTGTGTGTGTCTCTGTGTGTCTGTGTCCTGTCTGTGTGTCTGTGCGTGTATGTGTCTGTTTGTGTATGATTTTATTTTCGATAGTAATTTTACTACATATCTCATACCCTGATAACCATTAGCTTGATACTTGCATGTACTTCCCGTTGGTATAGTTCAGTTTCAGGTAAAGCAGGACGTCTTGAGGGAACCAGAGATGTGGTACATCAACTATACAGCTCTGCAGCCATTCTGAAGGGACAACTTTGACTTGGACTTTCAGATCAAAGGGAGGGCAGAGAGCGTTTCCGATTGGCTAGTCATATCAGAGCTGAGACACTGTTTGAAGTGGAGGTGCCAATCACTGTCTCCTGTGTCGGGCACACTTTGAGTAGATTACACACGGTGATAACCCGTGTCTCTGCATTTGCATACTGAGTAAATTACATTGATTAATTAGTAATAACCTGTGTCTCTGTATTTTCATACTGAGTAAATTACATTGATTAATTAGTAATAACCTGTGTCTCTGTATTTTCATACTGAGTAAATTACATTGATTAATTAGTGATAGCCAGTGTCTACACATTCACAGACTTAAACTTATTACTGAGAATACCAATTGGTCTGCAATGTGATCTACAATACCAAACTGAGAACACCGAAACAGGAGTAAATTAGCCAATTAGAGAATGTTGCCCCTTATTTTTAAATAACACACAGATGTACCTGACTGTAGACAGGATGCACTGTGATAAATTGTAGGATTGATGAAAACAGTTTGTTTTGGGTTCAGAGCCAGCTCCCCTCCCAGCCTCTCAGCTGCTGTTTGTTTGTGTTTACAGAGACCAGCAACATAACTGAGAGATACACCCTGATTGAAGAACTGAAAACCTGGACTGAAGCTCAGCAGTACTGTAGAGAACACCACACCGACCTCGTCAGTATAAGGAACGCTAGTGAAAATGAAGACCTAGTGAAGAAAGCGCAGGGCAAGCCCTTCTGGATAGGCCTGTTCAATGAGACCTGGAAGTGGTCACACCAGGGGGATAGCTACACATTTCACAACTGGGACAATGGGCAACCAGACAATAGGGGAGGCGATCAGAACTGTGTGATGATGAGTAAGACTGGTGAATGGTTTGACTATGACTGCAACTCTCAGTTAGCCGCCTTCTGCTGTGATGGTGAGGACCCTGTTCAGACTGTGTTCTCATTTAATTCAGTGTAAACCATGTGGTGACAAATCTACCAGTTTCCACTTTGAGAATCAAACATAGAGGGTCTAAATGGGGTTAAAAGGGAAAACAAAACCCCAGTTATATTTCCTTAGGCTTTAAGGTATTGTGCTGTGCAATATCCTATAATAACAAGACATACAGTTTTACTAGTGTCCTACATTCTTACAAGACCAGCATTCTGTGACTGTTGGTTCCATTTCCAGTGGAAATCTTTTCTGTGAAGAACACGTTTTCACTCATCTTTATTGTGCTGTTCCCTCTCCCCAGGCGGCTCCTCTGGTCAGTGTTTCTATGAAGGAACTGGGAAGACATGGCAGGAAGCTCAGAGCTACTGCAGAAAGCAAGGCAGAGACTTGCCCAGCATTCAAGACCAGGCCATGGTTAAAAAGCTTATAGGTCTTATACCTTTTCTTAGTTTATATAACTGGTATTGGATCGGGCTGTATCGTGACAAAGAGAACTGGCAGTGGTCCAGTGGAGGTGATGTCATCTACACTAACTGGGAACCATACCTCTTCTGTGCTTCAGTGAATTCAGAGGGAGAGTGGGAGCATTTATTCTGCGGTCAGAGAAACTATTTCATGTGTTACAGCGGTGAGTTGAGATTCAATTCCTTTGTTAATGAAACAGCTGACTGGACTGGGGGATGAAGCCAGGTCCCCTGGATACTGCACAGGGGCCATAATCTTGAAACGTTCAAAAGAAGAAACATCTTCTTAAATCCAGCATTTTTCTAAGTTTGTTATTAAGAAAATGTTAAGATTTGTTATTCACAACATATTTTCTCATGATTTTTTTTTTCTTTCATAAGAAACTTAAGAAAATGTGAATTCAAAGAAATGTTCTTATTGTTTTGTTTAGATTGTTTATATTCCAGACAGCAAAATCCTTGTCTTAAATATGTGGCCCTTATTAGACATGTAGAAGAAATATGTTTAGCAGTTAAATAACTATTTGTATTTGAATAAAAGGTGATAAAGAGGGTTGTAGTTTTGCTGTATTGTGTGTAGTGGGCTGAACCTCACATGACTGATTTGTTTGTTATGCAAATGAGGTCTGACAGGTATTCTGAAATATATAAAAGCTGCATCTCCCTTTTGCAAATTAGTTTCAGTCACCGTGAGCAAAGGATCTGACAGACTTTCATACACACCTGATAGCACAACAGATGCTCGGTTGGCAGGTGCTTCCCTAACCAACACTAGGCTACATAAATGCCATGTTTCATGAGGTACAGCCTCCACAGTGATGATCCAGTCTCGTTGCTCGTGTCAAATGTAGCTTTTCTTTCTCTTCTAAACAGTGTTGTTGTGATCATGCACTGGTGGTAGAGTTTGTTTGTAGAGATTGAGGTTAGCAGTTTTATCATCCTGCTTATCATACACAGGCAATCTTATGACATACGGGTCTCGCACCATCACTGTGTACAATAAGACTGTACAATAGCAACGATTATAGGAAATTATTGTTCACCATGTATAATAATATAAATAATTAATACCACAGCCACCGGAACTCTGCCTCAACCAATCAGGTTCCTAGTAGAGTGCTCATTATCATACAGTCAACGCCCTCAGAGTTTAGAATGTTGAAACTGTCATTGGAACAGGCTGACTTCAAAACAGACAAATGGCAGCCAGTACAGGAAAGTACAGTACGGGGGGGGGGTCATAATGACACTGTTTGCTTCATATTGATTGTGCATCGACTGTGAGGAAAATATGAATAAATTGAAAAAGAACGGTCATTATTCCTAAATTATTAAATAGACTCTCCCATCCCCCACTTTGCTATTAAATACTTTTCAGACATAAACTAAAGAGACTCCCATGCACTGCTAGAGATGCTGCTTTTCAGGACCTTGATAGCTGAGCCGAGTGTGACTCGGGTTCAATCACTATACAACAGGAGAGCCAGCGCACCTCCACAGATGACATTGATTTTGATCTGCTGCTTGTGTTTACAGAGACCAGCAACATCACTGAGAGATACACCCTGATTGAAGAACTGAAAACCTGGACTGAAGCTCAGCAGTACTGTAGAGAACACCACACCGACCTCGTCAGTATAAAGAGTGCCATTGAAAATGAAGACCTAGTGAAGAAAGCGCAGGGCAAGCGCTTCTGGATAGGCCTGTTCAATGAGCCCTGGAAGTGGTCACACCAGGGGGATAGCTACACATTTCACAACTGGAGAAACGGGGAACCAAACAATTGGGGAGGGGATGAGAAGTGTGTGGCGATGAGTAAGACTGATGGATGGAATGACTATGGCTGCAACAATCAGTTGGCCTTCTTCTGCTGTGAGGGTGAGGACCCTGTTCAGACTGTGTTCTCATTTAATTCAGTGTAGACCTTCAGGTTCAAAGAGGGAAGCATGATTAGATCTTCAATAGGTCCTGGTGGTGAAGAATCTAGCAGTTTCCACTTTGAGAATCAATCACAGGCTCCCTGCTCAGGCTGATGGGATGGTCAATATCCTTCCAGAGGTAATGGGGTGATGTGGATTGCAGCTATCAGTACCCCTTGTGCTGCTGTGACTGAAGGCTCCCTGTTCAGTCTGTGCTCTTGTTCAGCTCAGTGTTTGCACCCCAGTCTGTGAGCAGGGAGTCAGAGGTTCAGTCCATCTGATCCTACAGTAGCTGTCTGACCTCCAGAGCAGGGCAGGGTGTAGCCTAGAGATCTGAAGAACCAGAATCCAGCCCGGTCATTAAGAGTGTGAGAGGGAGCAGCTACCCCTCATTGTTATACCCAGGAGAGACGTGTGCTGTGATATACATTCTTACTGTCTATTTATTATATTAATTTGAAAACAATAAACCATGTCATTGTCAGCATTGCCCTGGTGGAGACAGCAGCATAGACACAGTTTCATTGAAATGCATCTGAATGATACACTTGAAACAGGAAACACTAAATCTTGTTGTTGTGTGTTTTCTTTACAGATTCAGACCCCACAAGCCCCCCTTCCACTCCGGTCTCTCAAGGTAAATGCAGTTTGAAGAGGGCAGTTTGTTTAGTGTGATTGACAGCCCACTCCATGAGTTATAAATGAATCTCAGTGTTCTTATCAACCTCACTAATTTAACAGTGAGTTCACCATTGCCCTGCTGAGGACAGCACCACACACACACACATGCACACGCACCCAGACACACACAACATCACTCAAATATATTTTAACAATAATGTAAAAAGGCAAATGATGTATTTTTTACTCCTGCAATTCCAAACCTCTCAAGCCTTCTCTCAACTCTAGCCTCTAAAGGTAGGAATGTATTAGTTCAGTTTGAATGTGGCTTTGTAATAAATTACTTATTGTTTGATTGTATTAGTATTTATTTATTGCCCTGGTGGAGACAGCAGCATAGACACAGTTTCATTGAAATGCATTTGAACAATACACTGGAAACAGGAAACACTAAATCTTGTTGTTGTGTGTTTTCTTTACAGATTCAGACCCCACAAGCCCCCCTTCCACTCCGGTCTCTCAAGGTATGCAGTGTAATCACTTCAGTGTGATTCACAAACCACAGTAGAATGGCTCTCTCATGTGTCACATGAACCACTAGACCCCCCTGTGTCTGCTGGTTTTCATTCCAGCCGAGCTGTCAATTACTTAACTAGACCCTTAATTGAACTGATAATTTGCTTAATTAGAGCTTTTTACTTGTTTTCAGCTCTTGAACAGTTGCATATTTCAAGTTAGCTATAACATTTGATAAGTAACTTGAACTGCAACTGTTTAAGAGCTGAAAACAAGTAAAAAGGTCTAATTAAGCAAATTATTAGTTCAATTAAGGGTCTAGTTAAATAATTGAGAGCTCGGTTGGAATGAAAACCAGCAGACACAGGGGGTCCCCAGGACCGAGTTTGAGAAGCCCTGGTCTAAACTACTCACTGTAGACTTTTCTGTTCAGTGTGATTGAAAGCCCACCTCATGTGTCATGTGATCCAATTAAAGCTGCATCCAGTCCCTGAAGTAGTTTACTGATCTCATTTCAGCTGTTAAAGCTGGATTGGAATGGCCCAGCACTGTGATTGGACACCCCTGCACTAGAGCTATATAAGCTGAGGAAGAGTGTGTGCAACTATTCAGCAACACCACTAGGAGAGCTGAAGACTGTCTTTCGGCTTGGAATCCTAATATACAGAGTTACATTATATTGTACAGTACAAAGAATATGTCTTTTTGAACAAAATCTACTGCCTGACAATGTCACCCTGCACTCGAATGATTTTTTCATCAGTAGGCTATGCTGCAGTGTGTACAGGTTACATTGTCGCATGTGAGATGCAAGTGCAGTCTGGCTCACGGATAATCTGAACCACAGTGCTGTCATAAAGAAGTGCAGGCTGATGGCAGCTGTAGAAGCACATTTTAAATATTACTGCAAACATTAAACCAACACTCATGACTGACACATGAATAGCACATGAGAGTCACACACATAAAAGCATATTAAAGTAAATGAAATTATTATTATTATTATTATTATTATTATCAGCAGGCAGTCCACTCCCCGAGGAGCTCCACCTGATCTCTCACAGTATGGTCTGGCCGGAGGCTTGGCAGTACTGCAGGGATCGCTACACTGACCTAGTGAGCCTCACAAGCCTGGCTGCACAGAACAGAGTGTCGGAGCTCGTCAGGAACAGCACTGCGTCGCGATTCTGGATCGGCCTGCACAGAACCGTTGTGTATGATAAGTGGTACTGGGTTGCTGGTAAGGATAAGAAGGCCCGTCTAAACTACACTAACTGGGCCCCCGGGGAGCCCAACAATCCTTACTATGAGCACTGTGGGGAGATGGTGCTGCGGGAGGATGGGGGGGCTGAGTGGAATGATCTGTGCTGCTATGAACAGCTCCCCTTTATCTGTTTCAAAGATTAAAAACATCCTGAAAAGCTTTTACAGCAGTGGCTCTCAAACTATCTCCAGCTGGGACCCCTTTAAAGGCACTTTAGTCTGAAAAAAAACATTTACTAAGAAAATGATAGAAATACCTCAATCTAAATTGTGTGAACATGGAATGTGTGAATAATAAAGCAGAAAGAAATCTCGTATCTGACAGAGTTTGCAATGCCATGTCTGCTCTCTATAAAGAGCTGCTGCAATGCACTGCAGTCATCGCGGATGGAAGGTCTGCTTGAGATGTGGTCATTAAAAACCTTTCTGTGACCCCCAGGGGGTCCCAACCCCCAGTCTGAGAACCACTGTCTCCACAGAACCCAGAGCTTTACTATAGAGTAGTGCAGCAAAATACTACACATTCCTATCAAAGAGAATCCTCTGTAGCAATCTTTAATGATCTACATCACTGTGATATTCCATTCTGTACTTGTTTAATAACCTATTGTGTGTGTGTGTTCTGTACAAGGCTCGCCATAAACGTACATTTGATAGCATTTTGCTACCAAAACTCTTAATTTGCTACTAGTTTTTTCTGCAGTAGCATTTTTCTGATCCCTTACGCTGCAGTTTATATGACCGACCCTGAGTGAACAGGAATATTATTCTGCAGCAAACAGATTCCTAGGATCCCTGCTTATCACTAAAATATTCAAATAAAAATCTCATCTGGTCAGTTTTAAAGAAGCGTAATGTGAGGAAATGGCCGTTCGCCAGCTGTTTTGAGTTTTGACGTTTTCATACTGTTTTGTTGTCTAAAATTTGTAATACCAAAAGTTCATGGTGAACCACGCCGATGAATAAATGAATAGTTTAAGTAATCACAGAGACAAACTTCAGCGAGACACTCGCGCATGCGCATATCTCAAAGCAGTGCAGAATTCAGCAAGGGCAGAATTCTGTACGACAGCGTCCGGTGAAGATACACGTGAGGAACACAATGCAAATCATATGGAGTACAAATACTTTCACTAATCACAACGTGCTTACAATTTAAAAGTTTATTTTATAGACCAAAAGTAAAATTAAATAACTGATAAAACATAACAATGTTATAATATAACAGACAGTGACCTAACAGGATATGAAGTTTATTCAGTGTCTATAAAATGCTAATTTAATCTGTATGGAGAATAGAGGCTCCAGTCTTGTTATAATGTTAATCCTGGTTTCACCCACGCGAAAAATGAACACATAATAGAGAGAGAATTATTACTTTATCAAAATTATATCTATGAAAAAAATATATATATATATATAATAAATAAATCAGGAGCAGATAGCTAGCTATAACGCTACCATGATCCAAGTAACGTCTTCCTTGCTTTATCAGTACGGATAAGAGAAGGGACACAATATTGAGGTGCATTAATTTATCTATCTATTCATTTATCTATCCAGGTTTCTTTTTAGGTGATAGGTATCTAGGTGATAGTTTAGGTTATTCAGTCTATTTAAAACAGTGGTAGCTGTTTTATTTTTTTAATATATATAATTATTAGTTGAATAAACCTCTACTAAATAAGACCATTTTTTATTATTATTTATTTAATTAGCAGACACCTTTATCCAAGGCGACTTACAGAGACTAGGCGACTTACAGAGACTCGGGTGTGTGAACTATGCATCAGCTGCAGAGTCGCTTACAACTACGTCTCACCCGAAAGACGGAGCACAAGGAGGTTAAGTGACTTGCTCAGGGTCACACAATGAGTCAGTGGCTGAGCCGGGATTTGAACCGGGGACCTCCTGGTTACAAGCCCTTTTTTTAACCACTGGACCACACAGCCTCCTTTCCAGGCAGCTAGCAAATCCTCACTACTGCCTTAAAAAGATAGCTCTATGCCTCTATGATTCTCTATTGTTTCTGCTCCGAGCATGATCTCCTGTGCTTACTAACTATTCCAGCAATTGCGGCTTCTGAAAAGACTCCTCAAGGCTGATTGTGATGAAGCGAGGTGGGGAAGCATACAAGTGTTGCTCATACTTCAGTGTACAATGCTTCAGGGCTTCAGTGCGCTGCGCAACGCTAATATGCTTCCCCACCTCACTTCCTCACAATCAGCCTTGAGGAGTCTTTTCCAAAGCTGCTTCACTTGTTTTTTTTAATTCTGGATCCACAGCTGTTTAAAATGCAGCTTGTTAATAAACTGCTGCATCCTGGTACCTTTGCTGTGGCTCACTTGGTCTGATTGAGGACGCAGCAGCAGTTTGGTTTTAGTTATTATCATCTAGAACGCTGCCTTTTGAAATATCTACATGATCCAAACTGAAGTGTAAAACACAAGCAAACAAAAAGGGGTCCAGTGATAATATTGTGGGGTCAGTAAGCTTTCAGAAAATGAATCGGACCACCTTGGTTAGCAGTGCTTTAGTATAGGATAGAGGGGAGAAGCACAGAGGGGGGGATGGGTTAACTTGCCATTCTCATTACTGTTTCTTTTAAGCACTTTCTTGTCTTTAAATATAACAATAGTTTTACAATACTGTGTTAGTTTTTACATAGTTAGAAGTTTTTATATATTTAAGAGCGTGTGTCTGTAGTTGGCCCTGTATGAGGTCATCAGCACCAGTATACAAAAACTCCACTTGGAAAACAAAAGAGAAAGAAACCTTTTATTTTCCTTGTTTGCACTTTTGTGTTGCTTCCCTGAGCTGCAGCAGAGCGGACAGTCATACCCTCTGCTGCTGCAGGTAGTGGCAGGAGTGAGTCTGGTTAGGGTTAAGCCTGTTTAGTGACATCAGAGTGACACAAAGAGTGGCCGGAAAGCTTCAAGGAGGGAGGAAGCTTGTGTGCCTGCCTGCCTGCAGCTGAAACGACCTGCCTCTAGGGAATGCAAACAAACTGGACAGCCAACAAGGCCTGGTTTCTGATGAAGCAGATTGCACCTTATGCTATTCTGTTGAATGTAGTAAACAGGCACATCGTAGTTATATTTGAATATGATGCTGCAGTTTTAACTAAACAGGAAACATGTAATAGAGTGAGTCATAGCTGTATTTCTGTGTGGATTTCTTGGGATTATAAGATTAATAAAGGTTTACTGTTTGAATCATCAGTCTTTTTGTTTCTTGATTTCTGTATATATAACAAATATCACTATATCACTAAGAACTTCACAACATTTTAATACACTACACACTACACACTACACTTTGTACTATTATTATTTATTTATTTATTTAAATAATACATACCAAGACCGAGACCAAACGTACCGAGACCAAACATACTGAGACCAAGATCGAGACCAAACATACTGAGACCAAGACCAAGATCGAGACCAAACATACAGAGACCGAGACCAAATGTACTGAGACCAAGACCGAGACCAAACATACTGAGACCAAGACCGAGACCAAACGTACCGAGACCAAACATACCGACACCAAGACTGAGACCAAACATACCGAGACTGAGACAGAGACCGAGACCAAACGTACTGAGACCAAGACTGAGACCAAGACCAAACATACCGAGACCGAGACCAAACGTACCAAGACTGAGACCAAGACCAAACATACAGAGACCAAGACCGAGACCAAACGTACCGAGACCGAGACCAAACATACCGAGACCAAGACCAAAACCAAAATAGAGAATTAACATACCGAGACCAAACATACCAAGACCGAGACCAAATGTACTGAGACCAAAATCGAGACCTAACATACTGAGACCAAGACTGAGACTGAGAACAAACGTACCAAGACCGAGACCAAACATAAACATATATTTTTGTTGTGACCAACTAAACTAAATTAATTTTTGCTAGAAGAATAAGAACAACAACGATAATAACTACTTATTACTACCGAGACCAAACGTACCGAGACCAAACATACTGAGACCAAGATCGAGACCAAACATACTGAGACCAAGACCAAGATCGAGACCAAACATACAGAGACCGAGACCAAATGTACTGAGACCAAGACCGAGACCAAACGTACCGAGACCAAACATACCGACACCAAGACCGAGACCAAACGTACCGAGACCAAACATACCGACACCAAGACCGAGACCAAGACCAAACATACCGAGACCGAGACCAAACGTACCGAGACTGAGACAGAGACCGAGACCAAACGTACCGAGACCAAGACTGAGACCAAGACCAAACATACCGAGACCGAGACCAAACGTACCAAGACTGAGACCAAGACCAAACATACCGAGACCAAGACCGAGACCAAACGTACCGAGACCGAGACCAAACATACCGAGACCAAGACCAAAACCAAAATAGAGAATTAACATACCGAGACCAAACATACCAAGACCGAGACCAAATGTACTGAGACCAAAATCGAGACCTAACATACTGAGACCAAGACTGAGACTGAGAACAAACGTACCAAGACCGAGACCAAACATAAACATATATTTTTGTTGTGACCAACTAAACTAAATTAATTTTTGCTAGAAGAATAAGAACAACAACGATAATAACTACTTATTTTTGGAAAGCAAATTTTCTTTTGATAAATCAAATAAACACAAAAAATGCAACAACTGAAAAATGTGTTCTATTGACTTTTTCCAGTTACAGTCAATTCACTTAGACACTACATAACCTGAAAAGGTGTATAAAAACATTTACATTAAATAGTTACATATAATTGGAAACATCTTAAAGAGGGTCCTGATCAAAATGGAAGACTTGACAGGTATGTACAGACAGTCATATTTCTCTGCATTTGTGTTACTCACACCATTTTGTTAAGGTAACTAATATATCACAGGAAATGTATTTGGTGGCAGGAGGACAGTTTGCTTCATGGGGGAGGCTGAGAGACGCTGTAGCAGTACGAAGTCTGATGTGTTAAATTTAGTAATTTGAATGCTGCTCTACAGTATAATGGTTACATTATGTTGTATAATAGCTGTCAATGTATACATGTGAGTGAAATTATTATTATTATTATTATTATTATTATTTTAATTTAGGCGTTGCCAATTTGGAATGGACAATTATTTTTAGGCTCAGCTCACCGCTATCACCCCTGCGCTGACTCGGGAGGGTGAAGATGAACACACGCTGTCCTCAGAAGCGTGTGCCGTCAGCCGACCGCTTTTTTTCACACTGCGGACTCGCCACGCAGCCACCTCAGAGCTACAGCGTCGGAGGAGCGCGGTGAGCCGAGGACACCCTTGCCGACCTAACCCTCCCTCCCCCGTACGACGCTCGGCCAATTGAGCGCCACCCCCTGGGAGCTCCCGTCCTCGGTCGGCAAAGGAATAGCCTGGACTCGAACTCGCGATGTCCAGACTATAGGGAGCATCCTGCACTCCACGCGGAGCGCCTTTACTGGATGCGCCACTCGGGAGCCCCATGTGAGTGAATTTTGAAGGATAAAAAAGGATATATGATAAAAGAGGAAATAAAATAATCTTGAATGTTTATGAATGAGACCAATCTGTTTGCTGCCTGCTATAAAGACCAAGACCAGACCCGACCCGACATGCCGAAACCAAGACCCAGACCAGACGTGCCGAGCCCGAGACCCGGAGCAGACATGCTGAGCCCAAGACCAAGACCCAACGTGCCGAGCCAGAGACCCAGACCTGCCAAGACCAAGACCCGACGTGCCGAGACCAAGACCTTGACCTTAAAATGTGGCCTCGAGACTCCATTTCTCATTGTAAACAAAAACAAATCTTAGAACTGCCAACCGACACAGAATATAGCGAAAAATAATTCATACTGCTCAATCCTTTACTTGAACACATTACAATTCATAGCAATATAGAGTTAATATAAATGTAGTATAACTATGGAGATAGTGATATCTGGTAGCCCTTCTTGACACCCAGCACATTGCGATCGTGTAGAAAGCATCGGTCATTGTGTTATTGTTATTATTATTATTATTATTAACCACGCCGATGCACGTACAGTACAGGAGGACACCTGACAGTTTAGCACAATGCAGTTCATGCACCGCGTTACAAACGGGACGGTGCTGCACAGAGCGGGACAAACTGTGCGATTCAAATCTCCTGCAGTACTACAGACAGGACGCCGATACTCATCTCTGATTAACCCAACATGAATATAAATCCGATCCGAACTCAGTCTGTTTCAAAGAGCGCTCAGAGTGCCGGCGCCGGAGAGTCTGCGAGCAGCTTTAATAATAATGAATGCGCTGCTGTGTCTGCTCGAGTCTCGCATCAAACTCCCGCTCCTCTATATAATATAAACACATTACACACCCCCGAACCACACACGGGGTTCCCAGCGGCTGCAGTGAATTCAATTCCTATAACTCACCGCTCTCTTTCTCTCTACCTTATATTCTTTCTGTTTTCTCGTGTCTTTTTCTCCAAGCAACCCAAGCAATGTAACTTCCGATTCCGACTGGTGCACAGATTTAAAGATCCCCCCATAGGGGAAACCAGTGCCTACATGTTGTTAAGTACCGGTTTGCTAATACCTCACTTGGGGCTCACACCAGGGACTACTTCCAGTAAGAGACGTATGAACCGCAGTGAACAAAATAAATAAAAACTTGTATTCATAACAAAAAACAAACATATTCGTCCCATATAAATCTACACACTTTTTGTGATGCTGGAACAGGGTATATATATATAAGGAGTGTTGATAATTTCACCCTAAACTTGCACACTGAAAGTAACATGTCAAAGCAAGAAGGAATCTAATCAGTAGAATATGCCTGTGTAATCACAACTCAGAGGCAGGCAGACCTATGGCATCACACATGGGACTACAGACACGGACAAGGGATTCTGGGAATTGTAGTTTGCTTGCAGCATTGTGATGGACTAATTGTATAATGAGATGGCACCGTCATTGTAGGTGAAGTGTCTGTTATGATCATTCGGCCCAGATTGATTAATTGAGAGAGAAACCAGAATAAGATCTGTAAATAATTGGCTACAGGCAGAAAGAAAGGCAGAAGAAAACAAAACAGCAAGGCAGGACTCGGACTAGAGAGATAGACATACCATCAATTTTCAATCGTCCTTCTTTTTATTGTCTTCTTAACCAGACACTGGCATCATAAAGAACATTATATGTTTTGACTCTAATAATTACATTTTTTATTGATGTCGATTTTTTTTATTTCTGTTTTAATGTCTGCGTGAGCAAGAGACAGCCTGACAGCAGCTACCTTTGACCTTATTTCTGATTGGTCCATTGCGATGCGAACAGCGCGTAGCAAAATAGAAATAAAACAAATGTATTTCTGTATTTGCTCGCTTCATTCGGGCCGCTTGTGTTGTGCATTACTCCATTTTAATCAATAGTTTTCATTATTTTTGCTCGCGTCCGGTGTGCATAGCGCTTTTAACCTGCAAGCCCATTGACGCGTTTGATTAAGCAATGTAATGCACCGTTTCACGCAGAAGCCAGAACAGAAGTCGCACCCTACAGAGACCAGCGCTCTAACTGTTTGCCCTGGAACGACCCAACGAGCGTGCAACGCCCCCTTTTATAACTCAGCTCCGTCCCTTTATGCTAATCGAGTGCCGGAGCGAACAGCTATCCCATTGGTCCCCAGCCGCTCACCAGGACCAATGGGCACACACAACTAACAGCCAATGACAGGGAGCAGGGCGCACCCTGCGTGCGGGACAGCTCGCACAGCCACAGAGACAGAGCGAACCCGCAGCTACAGGGAATACAGACGAGGGGAGGAACACAATACAGCGGTAATAACAGCACCCAGACAGGGGAGACAAGAGCGAATACACAACACGAAACACAAACACACGGACCGCTACAGTATGCTGCAGAGCTGCGCTTACACTCCGACTTTTAACAATGTGTTTGTTAACATTCATTTATTTAGCCTTTTTTTTTTTTTTTTTTTTACAGAACTGCCCCTTTAGTCACAGTCACGCCCCCCGTGTCTATGTATGAATTACTGACTCATATTTGTGATTTGATTACACCAGCAGGTGAACTGATAATGTATGGATGTTATTTTGTGAAAACAACACAATATTAAAAAAATAAATAAATAAACACTACAACATTTTATAAATAAATACATTATACACCAAACTGTACCACATTCGTTTAGTCTCATAATCATAACAAATATACTTATTATAAGTACGTCTATTTTATTTGTTGGAAAACGGCCTTGAACTGAAGTAAAGTGCTTTTTAATACAGTGCTATTTGAGTATTTAAAATCTGGTTATCCTCAAATTAAAATGTCAGCAACGGTGTGTTAATTAAACGAAGCGCCTGACGCCGCTCGGAACTTTGGCATTTTTAAATCCTAACGGTCTCTGCTCAGCGGAGTGGAATGTTCAGGAGCCGGTTGCCTAGCAGCGTCTCCGCCTCCTTCTCTGCCCCGCCCCCTCTCTCCCTCTCTCGTTGCTGCAGCTAGGAGTTCACATTCAGCTTCCTTAGATTATATAGCGCCATTCTTTACTAACTTTTACAAATGAGCTTATTGGAGGCTTCGTGTTTTTAAGATGGTTCAGGTGCAGTCCGGGCAGACTGACTGCAGCATCATTACAGTATACCGCACTGCGCTCGGCTTTGTGTGGAGGCTGATACACAAAATAATGAACGACTGGTAAAGAAATCACATGGATTGCTTTTTAATGCTAAATATGTATCTGGTATTCTAAATATTACCTACAATTAATAACTCAGCTATATTCATATTCAGAATGTGATACAGTATTAAGACAGGGTCCAGTGTTAGAAATAAATAAACACGCTTTAAGAGAAACAGCAGTGATGTTTATTGACCATTCCCATCCGTTCTCTAGATGTTTCTACATTGTGGTTGCAATCCACAGGGACAAGGGACTCAGTGATGTTAAATAAAAAACTAGAGTCCACAATTAACCAATATAGAAAGGAAGGGGGAGAAATGTATTGCCTGCGTGCAGCACCTTCCACTTTCCTCTATTAAATGTCATTTGCCATGTGTCTACCCAGTTCTGTTTGCCACTCCTCCTATTTTTGTCTTGTCTACAAATTTAACAAGTTTGCTTACTATACCAGAATCTAAATCATTAATGTAGATTAGGAATAGCAGAGGACCTAATACTGATCCAAATGTGCATTATAAATATGGGAGATACTGAAATTGAAGAAGGAATCTATGAAAAAGACCTAGGAGTTTATGTTGGCTCAGAAATGTCTTCATCAAGACAATGTGGGGAAGCTATAAAAAAAAAGGCCAACAAGATGCTCGGATATATTATGAAAAGTTTTAAAATTAAATCAAGGGAAGTAATGTTAAAACTTTACAATGCATTAGTAAGACCTCACCTAGAATATTGTATATCTAGAATATCTAGAATATAGATCTAGCTATATGTATATAAAGACCTGCTACACGATCACATTTGCCCATGCGTGTTTATGCTGTTCTATGTTGTTAAAGTAAATAAATACTGTTTGTTTTAAAACATATATTTTTGGTTAAACCATTAATTTACTAAGAGTATATAAAACTAGTATCACGTGACACACCTGCAGAAATTGAATGTTAAGTAAATGTAATGACGTGCAGTTGCTTAACATGACCACAAGGTGTCAGTAATAGATTTGATAGTAACCCAGCAAACACAATGATGTTCCCAGAACGTTAGGAGAATGTTATTCAAAAGTCAGGATAACATGAAGTAATGTTTAAAGAACATTTTTTGGAAGGTTTTGGTAATGTTACGAGAACGTTCGTAACTAATGTTATGAAATAACATTGACGCTGCTTTCAGGTAACATTGCCAACGACACAAAATGATGAGTTTATTCCCAGTTAATTAGGATCCCTCTTGTAAATGTACTCCCTACTATCCTACCCGCCAATCTCCTGATCCTGCTCTCCTACAGCAGCGGTCTCTTCAATAAACACAAACACAACGAACCCAATTACATGAGAGGATTCTGGAGATATCGAAAGCTCCGGGTACACAGCAACACTAACTAGATAGAATGAGTGTTCTGTAAAGTACAGTGTCTAGTATATGTTAAGTATTACTATAATTCACACATATTTCTTTTAGCTATTCAGCACTGTCTGTCACACACCGCATTTTAAACACGATAAATGCTGAGATTTTGTCTTTTATTTTATTATTCAAACCTAGCCTCCTATATACATCTCGGATTGCATTTGACTACAATCATTCCCTTACTGTGCACTTATAACACCATGATGAGGACCCTGTGTGTGCCTGCGCTGGTATTCATAATGTAATGGATGCTGATACTGGAATGCATGATTCATATTTAGATTCGATTATTATTATTATTATTATTATTATTATTATTATTATTATTATTATTATTATTATTATTATTATTATTTCACTTCTATAAGATCACTTGCTTATATTTTTTGTTTAATCACAATCTAGGACAGCACACTGTTGAAATTGCTGTATTGAGAAGCTGCCCCCAGTTGCTTGCAGTAATCAGCTGTTATAATAATCTTTACTGTCCTATCTGGATTGACCCTCCTGCCTTCTGAAGACTTTTTATCCTGACTGGGTGTCTTTTTCACTAATTATACCCCAGCTTCCTCTATTGCCCTATTCAAAGAACCTGTGTGCAGTTTTGATTAAGAGCGAGACTTAATGAGGTGTGGCAACGACAGTTCAGTGACCCCACCTGTGTGAAACTGCCGGTGACGTAGACAGCTCATTCTGCAAGCAATCAGCGTGATACTTTACATGAAGCGTCTCTAATTACTGTGGATTTATATAGCAGTTAAGTAGTAAATACATGAGTACTTACACATCATTACAGCGTTACTATGCACAGTTTCAATGTACTCAACGTGTCAATGTTTTGCACCATATATGTAAGTACACAATTGTATCAGAAAAGGGTTAGGGTCAGGGTTAGAGTTAGGGTTAGAGTTAGGGTCGGGGTTGGGGTTAGAATTAGAGTTCTATCATGCAAAAAATGTACACATTAAGTACATTGTAACTATGCATAATAACATTGTAATTATGTTTAAGTACACATGTGTTTACTAATTAACTACTAATTCTCTACTTGCTGTAAATACACAGTCATTAGAGACACTTGCTGTCATGCGGATATATAACAAGTGAAGGCAAGCACACATTTCAGAGGTTTTATTTGCGATTTCAAGTACATTTGTAATTAATCTTACGAAGCCCAATTATATATTATATTTATATTCCTGATTATATTTCTACTTTACAGTTCATATTAACATATTCAACAATATAATTCAACAATGCGTTTTTAAAATCTTATATTTTGCTAAAACATAACAAAAAAAGCCTATGCTTATTATATTTTAGTGTAATTCTTAACGGCTTTTTATTCTAAGTACAATATGCGTAGCATGTAATAGACATTTTCAACAAAGCAAAATCAAGCATGAGTATTTAAAATTGTATATTGTGCTAAAGGTTATTTGAAAACATCCCAGTATTTTCACCCTAGAATAATCGGATTTGTCATTCTTAATGGCTTCTTCTACTAAGTAAAACATGCATTGTATACACTAGAATGTGGTGAAGCTTTGATTTGGAGTCTCACCCACCTGACAGGATGAAGAGGATCTATTTACAATGGAGAGGCAAGCGACTTTTACACACTAAAAACAACCTGAAGCCAATAAAGAGCAGAATCACACAGTTAAAAAATCCCTTCTAGAGCAATGAGCCTGACATGACATTTCAAACTGGTAATGATGTTTGCAATCGCTCTGAGCTGGTCTGAGGGCTGATTCTTAAACAACGAGTTTCATTGAGATGTTTGTATTGCCTGACGGAGGTGCTTGTGTCTGGTTTGAAATGTCATTAGTAGCTACTTGCTCTCCAATGGAACGTGTTTTCTGTTGACTTCATGCAGTGGGGCTCAGTGCTACACAGCACCCTCCATTGCATGCAAACTGCACACAAGACAATGTATCCACATTAGACAGGTACAGCAAAGGCTGTATGAAGCTCTTGGGGATAAAAAAGCAATAGCATGCTGGCATGATATAACATAGAAATGTAGTCTCATTGAAATATGCTTTAAATGGGAACATGGCTACGATTGGGGAATAGGAAACTAACACAAGCATTAAAATGGTAAAAACCATGTGGAAGGCTTTCTTCATCATGGGGTGGATCTCGTCTCTCCCGGGGGCAGACCTCCTCAGGATCCTCAGGATGGAGAGGTTACAGAAAATCATGACAATAAACAAGGCAGAGATGAAACCTGAGTGTACATATAAAATGTCTTTTTCTGTTATAGTTAAGTAGATGGAGAATGCCAAAGTAATGGCCCAAGCCACAGCAGAGCACACCACTCTATAGGTGAGCGATTTGAACCCCAGGTAGGTGACTGGATGCACCACGGCCACGTAACGCTCCACACAGATACAGCAAAGGAATAGAGGACCCCCAATCACATTACAAGTATAGACAACATAGTTTACCACGTTGACAATGCTATTACCAGGACAGTAATAATTATATATATCAAGGGGTGCATTGAGGCAAAACAAAGCATCAATGACTGCCAGGTTCAGTACGAACACCTCAGAAGAGGAGATGGCAGTTTGTTTCCTCAGTAAAATCCACAGCACTGTCACATTGGCTGGCAATCCCAGAATGGTAGTTAAAACCTGTAGAGCAATCCAGAATGCAAACACAGCCGGATTGTCTCTGCATTCCCACTCATCACTGGTATAAAGATCTGTGGTGTTGCTGGGGACCATGGTAGAGTTTGTGTAGAAATAATCCATTGTGTATTGAATGCCTCAACAAGGAACTGGCTTTCACTGGTCGAGAGTATCTGGTGAGAGAAAGATGAACGATGGACAGCATCCATGCAAGATCTTACTGCAGTACAGCACTGTTGAGAGGGCCATAGTGACCCAGGTCATTTTATTAGATTGGATTTTTTTTCATTTTTTGATTTTTTCATACTGATGAATTGTACAGGGTTGCTTTTTATAAAGTAGTCCTGTGGTTACCAGTTAGTTTCTCCATGTACATTGTGAAATGCCATGCTGAGAGGAATAGTTCACTTACAAAGCAACATTCACTTTAATATCAAACAGCACAGCTTTGAAAGCATGCATTAGATATACCTGGAGATTTTTTCTGTTCACACTTGACAGTCCTTAAAAATCATTCTGGAAATAGAGATGAAGACCATCTCATTGTCAAAGCAGTCCTGTCGGTGCAGGCAAATCACAACCAGCAACATTCAAGTAACATACGTTTGAGCTGGAGAGAAATTGTGAAGACATTGCTAAATACTTGCACAGCTGTAGAGATCCCTATGCCTCTAGAATCTTGATTTATTTCAAACAGTGCACTAAACAGTATATATGAGCCACACAGTCTCTCTTACCACAATGTTATGATGTTTCCAGCAGGGAGATGTTCTCTAATATCTTCCACAATGATGCATCAATGAGTTAACCCCTGTCTGCTGGTATTACAAACATATTATAAACATCAGGTACAGGAGTCTATCTAGTAGGGTAAGCCACGCCCACATATAGACATGGCCAATGAGCTGGGTTTCCACCTACTCCAAATGCACTGTTTAAAATATGTTTTTACTGTACTGGCCACTGCAACAGGTGTGTGCCGCCCCTTCACTCTGAGCGTGGCAGTGAGAGATGGAGCATGGAGAGAGTATGATGGATAAGTCAGCTCTCGCTCTTCAATGGAAATAACATTGAGCTAACGAAATGATCTACAGTCCTGTGCAGTGTGCATGCAATGGATGTACTCAGTAAATGCTTTGATTCAAACAAGTAGGAAATCGCAAGTAGCCTTGGAAGAGACACAGCTGGGTTGCCAAAAGCCTTCCAGTTTTGTCAAGCAGCCTTTATATATATATATATATATATATATATATATATATATATATATATATATACACACACAGTGCCTTGCAAAAGTATTCAGACCCCCGACCAATTCTCTGATATTACTGAATTACAAATGGTACATTGAAATTTCGTTCTGTTTGATATTTTATTTTTAAACACTGAAACTCAAACTCAATTATTGTAAGGTGACATTGGTTTTATGTTGGGAAATATTTTTAAGAAAAATAAAAAACTGAAATATCTGAAATATTCAACCCCCACACATCAATATTTGGTAGAGCCACCTTTCGCTGCAATAACAGCTTTAAGTCTTTTGGGGTAAGTATGTACCAGCTTTGCACACAGTGTCGGAGTGATTTTGTCCCATTCTTCATGGCAGATTTGCTCCAGGTTGTTCAGGTTAGTTGGGCGACGCTTGTGGACCGCAATTTTCAAATAGTGCCACAGATTCTCAATGGGATTGAGATCAGGACTTTGACTGGGCCAATGTAGGACATTCACCTTTTTGTTCTTGAGCCACTCCAATGTTGCTTTGGTCTTGTGCTTGGGATCATTGTTCTGCTGAAATGTGAATTTCCTCCCAAGCTTCAGTTTTTTAGCGGACTGAAGCAGGATCTCTTGCAGTATTTCCTTGTATTTTGCTCCATCCATTCTTCCTTCAATTTTAACAAGATGCCCAGTCCCTGCTGATGAGAAGCATCCCCACAGCATGATTCTGCCACCACCATACTTCACTGTAGGGATGGTGTGTCTTGAGGCATGGG
>NC_081233.1:355000-405000 GCF_902713425.1 Acipenser ruthenus
AAAACAACACAAATACATTAAATACAGTGAAATACAGGGCATGGCACATTAAATACAGCATTAAAAACAACGCAAATACATTAAATACAGTGAAATACAGGGCATGGCACATTAAATACAACATTAAAAACAACACAAATACATTAAATACAGTGAAATACAGGGCATGGCACATTAAATACAGCATTAAAAACAACACAAATACATTAAATACAGTGAAATACAGGGCATGACACATTAAATACAGCATTAAAAACAACGCAAATACATTAAATACAGTGAAATACAGGGCATGGCACATTAAATACAGCATTAAAAACAACGCAAATACATTAAATACAGTGAAATACAGGGCATGGCACATTAAATACAACATTAAAAACTATGCAAATACATTAAATACAGCATTAAAAACAACGCAAATACATTAAATACAGTGAAATACAGGGCATGGCACATTAAATACAGCATTAAAAACAACGCAAATACATTAAATACAGTGAAATACAGGGCATGGCACATTAAATACAGCATTAAAAACAACGCAAATACATTAAATACAGTGAAATACAGGGCATGGCACATTAAATACAACATTAAAAACAACGCAAATACATTAAATACAGCGAAATACAGGGCATGGCACATTAAATACAGCATTAAAAGAACGCAAATACATTAAATACAGCATTAAAAACAACGCAAATACATTAAATACAGTGAAATACAGGGCATGGCACATTAAATACAGCATTAAAAACAACACAAATACATTAAATACAGTGAAATACAGGGCATGGCACATTAAATACAGCATTAAAAACAACACAAATACATTAAATACAGTGAAATACAGGGCATGGCACATTAAATACAACATTAAAAACAACGCAAATACATTAAATACAGTGAAATACAGGGCATGGCACATTAAATACAGCATTAAAAACAACGCAAATACATTAAATACAGCATTAAAAACAACGCAAATACATTAAATACAGCGAAATACAGGGCATGGCACATTAAATACAGCATTAAAAACAACACAAATACATTAAATACAGTGAAATACAGGGCATGGCACATTAAATACAGCATTAAAAACTATGCAAATACATTAAATACAGCGAAATACAGGGCATGGCACATTAAATACAGCATTAAAAACAACACAAATACATTAAATACAGTGAAATACAGGGCATGGCACATTAAATACAGCATTAAAAACAACACAAATACATTAAATACAGTGAAATACAGGGCATGGCACATTAAATACAGCATTAAAAGAACGCAAATACATTAAATACAGCGAAATACAGGGCATGGCACATTAAATACAGCATTAAAAACAACACAAATACATTAAATACAGCGAAATACAGGGCATGGCACATTAAATACAGCATTAAAAACAACACAAATACATTAAATACAGTGAAATACAGGGCATGGCACATTAAATACAGCATTAAAAACAACACAAATACATTAAATACAGTGAAATACAGGGCATGGCACATTAAATACAGCATTAAAAACAACGCAAATACATTAAATACAGTGAAATACAGGGCATGGCACATTAAATACAGCATTAAAAACAACGCAAATACATTAAATACAGTGAAATACAGGGCATGGCACATTAAATACAGCATTAAAAACAACGCAAATACATTAAATACAGTGAAATACAGGGCATGGCACATTAAATACAGCATTAAAAACAACACAAATACATTAAATACAGTGAAATACAGGGCATGGCACATTAAATACAGCATTAAAAACAACACAAATACATTAAATACAGTGAAATACAGGGCATGGCACATTAAATACAGCATTAAAAACAACGCAAATACATTAAATACAGTGAAATACAGGGCATGGCACATTAAATACAGCATTAAAAACAACGCAAATACATTAAATACAGTGAAATACAGGGCATGACACATTAAATACAGCATTAAAAACAACACAAATACATTAAATACAGTGAAATACAGGGCATGGCACATTAAATACAGCATTAAAAACAACACAAATACATTAAATACAGTGAAATACAGGGCATGGCACATTAAATACAGCATTAAAAACAACGCAAATACATTAAATACAGCGAAATACAGGGCATGACACATTAAATACAACATTAAAACAACGCAAATACATTAAATACAGCATTAAAAACAACGCAAATACATTAAATACGGTGAAATACAGGGCATGGCACATTAAATACAGCATTAAAAACTATGCAAATACATTAAATACAGGGCATGGCACATTAAATACAGCATTAAAACAACACAAATACATTAAATACAGTGAAATACAGGGCATGGCACATTAAATACAGCATTAAAAACAACACAAATACATTAAATACAGTGAAATACAGGGCATGGCACATTAAATACAGCATTAAAAACTATGCAAATACATTAAATACAGCATTAAAAACAACGCAAATACATTAAATACAGTGAAATACAGGGCATGGCACATTAAATACAGCATTAAAAACAACACAAATACATTAAATACAGCGAAATACAGGGCATGGCACATTAAATACAGCATTAAAAACTATGCAAATACATTAAATACAGCATTAAAAACAACACAAATACATTAAATAC
The DNA here is from genome assembly GCF_902713425.1 of Acipenser ruthenus. Taxonomy (NCBI): domain Eukaryota; kingdom Metazoa; phylum Chordata; class Actinopteri; order Acipenseriformes; family Acipenseridae; genus Acipenser; species Acipenser ruthenus. The sequence continues at coordinate 357,661 of NC_081233.1, forward strand.
AGTGAAATACAGGGCATGGCACATTAAATACAGCATTAAAAACAACACAAATACATTAAATACAGTGAAATACAGGGCATGGCACATTAAATACAGCATTAAAAACAACACAAATACATTAAATACAGTGAAATACAGGGCATGGCACATTAAATACAACATTAAAAACAACACAAATACATTAAATACAGCATTAAAAACAACACAAATACATTAAATACAGTGAAATACAGGGCATGGCACATTAAATACAGCATTAAAAACTATGCAAATACATTAAATACAGCATTAAAAACAACGCAAATACATTAAATACAGTGAAATACAGGGCATGGCACATTAAATACAGCATTAAAAACAACACAAATACATTAAATACGGTGAAATACAGGGCATGGCACATTAAATACAGCATTAAAAACAACGCAAATACATTAAATACAGTGAAATACAGGGCATGGCACATTAAATACAGCATTAAAAACAACGCAAATACATTAAATACAGTGAAATACAGGGCATGGCACATTAAATACAGCATTAAAAACAACGCAAATACATTAAATACAGTGAAATACAGGGCATGGCACATTAAATACAGCATTAAAAACAACACAAATACATTAAATACAGTGAAATACAGGGCATGGCACATTAAATACAGCATTAAAAACAACGCAAATACATTAAATACAGTGAAATACAGGGCATGGCACATTAAATACAGCATTAAAAACTATGCAAATACATTAAATACAGCATTAAAAACAACGCAAATACATTAAATACAGTGAAATACAGGGCATGGCACATTAAATACAGCATTAAAAACAACGCAAATACATTAAATACAGCGAAATACAGGGCATGACACATTAAATACAGCATTAAAAACAACACAAATACATTAAATACAGTGAAATACAGGGCATGGCACATTAAATACAGCATTAAAACAACGCAAATACATTAAATACAGTGAAATACAGGGCATGGCACATTAAATACAGCATTAAAACAACACAAATACATTAAATACAGTGAAATACAGGGCATGGCACATTAAATACAGCATTAAAACAACGCAAATACATTAAATACAGTGAAATACAGGGCATGGCACATTAAATACAACATTAAAAACAACGCAAATACATTAAATACAGTGAAATACAGGGCATGGCACATTAAATACAGCATTAAAAACAACACAAATACATTAAATACAGTGAAATACAGGGCATGGCACATTAAATACAACATTAAAAACAACGCAAATACATTAAATACAGTGAAATACAGGGCATGGCACATTAAATACAGCATTAAAAACAACACAAATACATTAAATACAGTGAAATACAGGGCATGGCACATTAAATACAACATTAAAAACAACACAAATACATTAAATACAGCGAAATACAGGGCATGACACATTAAATACAGCATTAAAAACTATGCAAATACATTAAATACAGTGAAATACAGGGCATAGTACATTAAATACAACATTAAAAACAACGCAAATACATTAAATACAGTGAAATACAGGGCATGGCACATTAAATACAGCATTAAAAACAACACAAATACATTAAATACAGCGAAATACAGGGCATGGCACATTAAATACAGCATTAAAAACAACGCAAATACATTAAATACAGTGAAATACAGGGCATGGCACATTAAATACAGCATTAAAAACTATGCAAATACATTAAATACAGCATTAAAAACAACGCAAATACATTAAATACAGTGAAATACAGGGCATGGCACATTAAATAAAAGGCTAGGATGTGAATTCTAAACACTGTGGATGCGTGTGTCAAGCAGAATCATACGAATAGGATGGAGGAAAAAACGGAAATTGCAAATTAGACAACAGCTAATCACAGATACCAGGCTTAGAGAGCATTGAAAGCAAGAGAGAACAAGCAGGTCTTGAGAGTTGATTTGAAGCGAGTGTGGGAGCTGCACGCACTAAACCTGGGAGAGGCTTCCAGAGAGTCGGGGCCACAAAGCTGAAAGAGCGCTCTCTCCCAGTGGGGTGCTTGGGGATCAGAGGACCTCAGCTTGCAGGCAGGGACAGAGCGGGTCAGCAGGGTGAGGAGATACTCTGGACCTCTGTGATGAAGGGCCCTATCTATCTATCTATCTATCTATCTATCTATCTATCTATCTATCTATCTATCTATCTATCTATCTATCTATCTATATATATATATATATATATATATATATATATATATATATATATATATATATATATATATATATATATATATATATATATATATATATATATGGCAGCAGTGTGGAGTAGTGGTTAGGGCTCTGGACTCTTGACCGGAGGGTTGTGGGTTCAATCCCCACTGGGGGACACTGCTGCTGTACCCTTGAGCAAGGTACTTTACCTACATTGCTCCAGTAGAAAACCCAACTGTATAAATGGGGAATTGTATATATAAATAATGTGTAAAAAATAATGTAACTGTATGTAAAAATAATGTGATATCTTGTAACAATTGTAAGTCGCCCTGGATAAGAGCGTCTGCTAAGAAACTATATATATATATATATATATATATATATATATATTGTAACCCAGCACTCACGGTCGTTCATTTGCCCCTTTGACCCAGTACACAGGAAATGGAGTTTCAAGCGCGGTTGCGCTATTTTTAATAAATAAAACACAAACAAAAATAAACACCTAGCTCCTTTTTGGAGCACTGACTACACGGCAGGGTCCTGACTGGCTCGCAGGACGGCTAAGCCGTTTCCCCTGCCAAACAAACACAAATCCCAGCACTTACTTTTCTTTTGACAGCTCGGACACAGAGCACACCTTCTGTCTCCTTCTACTCAGCAGTCACTAGCAAACTGACGGCTATCTTTTCATACCCTGCACCTGGCATTAATTTACAATAGTTACCAGGTGCGGGTGATAATTAATAATAAAACAATTAACAAATAATTAAACAATTGAACTAAAAGTGCATACGTGCATGTTTGATGCAGGGAGGATATTAACCCCTTCCCTGCTGTGTTACAGTATATAAAGGCTGCCTGACCAAACTGCAAGGCTTTTGGCAACCCAGCTGTGTCTCTTCCAAGGCTACTTGCGATTTCCTACTTGTTTGAATCAAAGCATTTACTGAGTACATCCATTGCATGCACACTGCACAGGACTGTAGATCATTTCATTAGCTCAATGTTATTTCCATTGAAGAGCGAGCGCTGACTTATCCATCATACTCTCTCCATGCTCCATCTCTCACTGCCACGCTCAGAGTGAAGGGGCGGCACACACCTGTTGCAGTGGCCAGTACAGTAAAAACATATTTTAAACAGTGCATTTGGAGTAGATGGAAACCCAGCTCATTGGCCATGTCTATATGTGGGCGTGGCTTACCCTACTAGATAGACTCCTGTACCTGGTGTTCATGATCTGTTTCTAATACCAGCAGAGAGAGGTTAACTCATTGATGCATCATTGTGGAAGATATTAGAGAACATCTCCCTGCTGGAAACATCATAACATTGTGGTAAGAGAGACTTTGTGGCTCATATATACTGTTTAGTGCACTGTTTGAAATAAATCAAGATTCTACAGGCATAGGGATCTCTACAGCTGTGCAAGTATTTAGCAATGTCTTCACAATTTCTCTCCAGCTCAAACGTATGTTACTTGAATGTTGCTGGTTGTGATTTGCCTGCATCGACAGGACGGCTTTGACAATGAGATGGTCTTCATCTCTATTTCCAGAATGATTTTTAAGGACTGTCAAGTGTGAACAGAAAAAGTCTCCTGGTATATCTAATGCATGCTTTCAAAGCTGTGCTGTTTGATATCAAAGTGAATGTTGCTTTTTAAGTGAACTATTCCTCTCAGCATGGCATTTCACAATGTACATGGAGAAACTAACTGGTAACCACAGGACTACTTTATAAAAAGCAACCCTGTACAATTCACCAGTATGAAAAAATCAGAACATGAAAAAAAATCAAATGCAATAAAATGACCTGGGTCACTATGGCCCTCTCAACAGTGCTGTACTGCAGTAAGATCTTGCATGGATGCTGTTCATCGTTCATCTTTCTCTCACCAGATACTCTCGACCAGTGAAAGCCAGTTCCTTGTTGAGGCATTCAATACACAATGGATTATTTCTACACAAACTCTACCATGGTCCCCAGCAACACCACGGATCTTTATACCAGTGATGAGTGGGAATGCAGTGACAATCCGGCTGTGTTTGCATTCTTGATGGCTCTACAGGTTCTAACTGCCATTCTGGGATTGCCAGCCAATGTGACAGTGCTGTGGATTTTACTGAGGAAACAAACTGCCATCTCCTCTTCTGAGGTGTTCGTACTGAACCTGGCAGTCATTGATGCTTTGTTTTGCCTCAATGCACCCCTTGATATATATAAATTTTACTGTCCTGGTAATAGCATTGTTAACGTGGTAGACTATGTTGTCAATTATTGTAATGTTTTCGGCTGTCCTCTGTTCCTTTGCTGTATCTGTGTGGAGCGTTACGTGGCCGTGGTGCATCCAGTCACCTACCTGGGGTTCAAATCGCTCACCTATAGAGTGGTGTGCTCTGCTGTGGCTTGGGCCATTACTTTGGCATTCTCCATCTACTTAACTATAACAGAAAAAGACATTTTATATGTACACTCAGGTTTCATCTCTGCCTTGTTTATTGTCATGATTTTCTGTAACCTCTCCATCCTGAGGGTCCTGAGGAGGTCTGCCCCAGGGAGAGACGAGATCCACCCCATGATGAAGAAAGCCTTCCACATGGTTTTTACCATTTTAATGCTTGTGTTAGTTTCCTATTCCCCAATCGTAGCCATATTCCCATTTAAAGCATATTTCAATGAGACTACATTTCTATGTTATATCATGCCAGCATGCTATTGCTTTTTTATCCCCAAGAGCTTCATACAGCCTTTGCTGTACCTGTCTAATGTGGATACATTGTCTTGTGTGCAGTTTGCATGCAATGGAGGGTGCTGTGTAGCACTGAGCCCCACTGCATGAAGTCAACAGAAAACACGTTCCATTGGAGAGCAAGTAGCTACTAATGACATTTCAAACCAGACACAAGCACCTCCGTCAGGCAATACAGACATCTCAGTGAAACTCGTTGTTTAAGAATCAGCCCTCAGACCAGCTCAGAGCGATTGCAAACATCATTACCAGTTTGAAATGTCATGTCAGGCTTGTTGCTCTAGAAGGGATTTTTTAACTGTGTGATTCTGCTCTTTATTGGCTTCAGGTTGTTTTTAGTGTGTAAAAGTCGCTTGCCTCTCCATTGTAAATAGATCCTCTTCATCCTGTTAGGTGGGTGAGACTCCAAATCAAAGCTTCACCACATTCTAGTGTATACAATGCATGTTTTACTTAGTAGAAGAAGCCATTGAGAATGACAAATCTGATTATTCTAGGGTGTAAATACTAGGATGTTTTCAAATAACTTAGCACAATATACAATTTTAAATACTCATGCTTGATTTTGCTTTGTTGAAAATGTCTATTACATGCTACGCATATTGTACTTAGAATAAAAAGCCGTTAAGAATTACACTAAAATATAATAAGCATAGGCTTTTTTTGTTATGTTTTAGCAAAATATAAGATTTTAAAAACGCATTGTTGAATTATATTGTTGAATATGTTAATATGAACTGTAAAGTAGAAATATAATCAGGAATATAAATATAATATATAATTGTGCTTCGTAAGATTAATTACAAATGTACTTGAAATCGCAAATAAAACCTCTGAAATGTGTGCTTGCCTTCACTTGTTATATATCTGCATGACAGCAAGTGTCTCTAATGACTGTGTATTTACAGCAAGTAGAGAATTAGTAGTTAATTAGTAAACACATGTGTACTTAAACATAATTACAATGTTATTATGCATAGTTACAGTGTACTTAATGTGTACATTTTTTGCATGATAGAACTCTAATTCTAACCCCAACCCCGACCCTAACTCTAACCCTAACTCTAACCCTGACCCTAACCTTAACCCTAACCCTTTTCTGATACAATTGTGTACTTACATATATGGTGCAAAACATTGACACGTTGAGTACATTGAAACTGTGCATAGTAACGCTGTAATGATGTGTAAGTACTCATGTATTTACTACATGACTGCTGTATAAATCCACAGTAATTAGAGACGCTTCATGTAAAGTATCACGCTGATTGCTTGCAGAATGAGCTGTCTACGTCACCGGCAGTTTCACACAGGTGGGGTCACTGAACTGTAGTTGCCACACCTCATTAAGTCTCGCTCTTTATCAAAACTGCACACAGGTTCTTTGAATAGGGCAATAGTGGAAGCTGGGGTATTATCAGTGAAAAAGACACCCAGTCAGGATAAAAAGTCTTCAGAAGGCAGGAGGGTCAATCCAGATAGGACAGTAAAGATTATTATAACAGCTGATTACTGCAAGCAACTGGGGGCAGCTTCTCAATACAGCAATTTCAACAGTGTGCTGTCCTGGATAGTGATAATACAAAAATATAAGCAAGTGATCTTCTAGAAATGAAATAATAATAATAATAATAATAATAATAATAATAATAATAATAATAATAATAATAATAATAATAATAATAACCGAATCTAAATATGAATCATGCATTCCAGTATCAGCATCCATTACATTATGAATAGCAGCACAGACACACACAGGGTCCTCATCATGGTGTTATAAGTGCACAGTAAGTGAGCGATTGTAGTCAAATGCAATCCGAGATGTATATAGGAGGCTAGGTTTGAATAATAAAATAAAAGACAAAATCTCAGCATTTATCGTGTTTGAAATGCGGTGTGTAACAGACAGTGCTGAATAGCTAAAAGAAATATGTGTGAATTATAGTAATACTTAACATATACTAGACACTGTACTTTACAGAACACTCATTCTATCTAGTTAGTGTTGCTGTGTACCCGGAGCTTTCGATATCTCCAGAATCCTCTCATGTAATTGGGTTAGTTGTATGTTTGTGTTTATTGAAGAGGCCGCTGCTGTAGGAGAGCAGGATCAGGAGATTGGCGGGTAGGATAGTAGGGAGTACATTTACAAGAGGGACCCTAATTAACTGGGAATAAATTCATCATTTTGTGTCGTTGGCAATGTTACCTGAAAGCAGCGTCAATGTTATTTCATAATATTAGTTACGAACGTTCTCGTAACATTATGAAAACCTTCCAAAAAAAATATTCTTTAAACATTACTTCATGTTATCCTGACACTTGAATAACATTCTCCTAACGTTCTGGGTACATCATTGTGTTTGCTGGGTTACTATCAAATCTATTACTGACACCTTGTGGTCATGTTACGCAACTGCACGTCATTACATTTACTTAACATTCAATTTCTGCAGGTGTGTCACGTGATACTAGTTTTATATACTCTTAGTAAATTAATGGTTTAACCAAAAATATATGTTTTAAAACAAACAGTATTTATTTACTTTAACAACATAGAACAGCATAAACATGCATGGGCAAATGTGATCGTGTAGCAGGTCTTTATATACATATAGCTAAATCTATATTCTAGATATTCTAGATATACAATATTCTAGGTGAGGTCTTACTAATGCATTGTAAAGTTTTAACATTACTTCCCTTGATTTAATTTTAAAACTTTTCATAATATATCCGAGCATCTTGTTGGCCTTTTTTTTATAGCTTCCCCACATTGTCTTGATGAAGACATTTCTGAGCCAACATAAACTCCTAGGTCTTTTTCATAGATTCCTTCTTCAATTTCAGTATCTCCCATATTTATAATGCACATTTGGATCAGTATTAGGTCCTCTGCTATTCCTAATCTACATTAATGATTTAGATTCTGGTATAGTAAGCAAACTTGTTAAATTTGTAGACAAGACAAAAATAGGAGGAGTGGCAAACAGAACTGTGTAGACACATGGCAAATGACATTTAATAGAGGAAAGTGGAAGGTGCTGCACGCAGGCAATACATTTCTCCCCCTTCCTTTCTATATTGGTTAATTGTGGACTCTAGTTTTTTATTTAACATCACTGAGTCCCTTGTCCCTGTGGATTGCAACCACAATGTAGAAACATCTAGAGAATGGATGGGAATGGTCAATAAACATCACTGCTGTTTCTCTTAAAGCGTGTTTATTTATTTCTAACACTGGACCCTGTCTTAATACTGTATCACATTCTGAATATGAATATAGCTGAGTTATTAATTGTAGGTAATATTTAGAATACCAGATACATATTTAGCATTAAAAAGCAATCCATGTGATTTCTTTACCAGTCGTTCATTATTTTGTGTATCAGCCTCCACACAAAGCCGAGCGCAGTGCGGTATACTGTAATGATGCTCCAGTCAGTCTGCCCGGACTGCACCTGAACCATCTTAAAAACACGAAGCCTCCAATAAGCTCATTTGTAAAAGTTAGTAAAGAATGGCGCTATATAATCTAAGGAAGCTGAATGTGAACTCCTAGCTGGAGCAACGAGAGAGGGAGAGAGGGGGCGGGGCAGAGAAGGAGGCGGAGACGCTGCTAGGCAACCGGCTCCTGAACATTCCACTCCGCTGAGCAGAGACCGTTAGGATTTAAAAATGCCAAAGTTCCGAGCGGCGTCAGGCGCTTCGTTTAATTAACACACCGTTGCTGACATTTTAATTTCGAAGATAACCATATTTTAAATACTCAAATAGCACTGTATTAAAAAGCACTTTACTTCAGTTCTAGGCCGTTTTCCAACAAATAAAATAGACGTACTTATAATAAGTATATTTGTTATGATTATGAGACTAAACGAATGTAGTACAGTTTGGTGTATTATGTATTTATTTATAAAATGTTGTAGTGTTTGTTTATTTACTTTTTAAAATTGTATTGTTTTCACAAAATAACATCCATACATTATCAGTTCACCTGCCGGTGTAATCAAATCACAAATATGAGTCAGTAATTCATACATAGACACGGGGGGGGGGGGGGGGGGGGGGGCGTGACTGTGACTAAAGGGGCAGTTCTGTAAAAAAAAAAAAAAAAAAAAAAAAAGCTAAATAAATGAATGTTAACAAACACATTGTTAAAAGTCGGAGTGTAAGCGCAGCTCTGCAGCATACTGTAGCGGTCCGTGTGTTTGTGTTTCGTGTTGTGTATTCGCTCTTGTCTCCCCTGTCTGGGTGCTGTTATTACCGCTGTATTGTGTTCCTCCCCTCGTCTGTATTCCCTGTAGCTGCGGGTTCGCTCTGTCTCTGTGGCTGTGCGAGCTGTCCTGCACGCACGGTGCGCCCTGCTCCCTGTCATTGGCTGTTAGTTGTGTGTGCCCATTGGTCCTGGTGAGCGGCTGGGGACCAATGGGATAGCTGTTCGCTCCTGCACTCGATTAGCATAAAGGGACGGAGCTGAGTTATAAAAGGGGGCGTTGCACGCTCGTTGGGTCGTTCCAGGGCAAACAGTTAGAGCGCTGGTCTCTGTAGGGTGCGACTTCTGTTCTGGCTACTGCGTGAAACGGTGCACTACATTGCTTAATCAAACGCGTCAATGGGCTTGCATGTTAAAAGCGCTATGCACACCGGACGCGAGCAAAAATAATGAAAACTATTGATTAAAATGGAGTAATGCACAACACAAGCGGTCCGAATGAAGCGAGCAAATACAGAAATACATTTGTTTTATTTCTATTTTGCTACGCGCTGTTCGCATCGCAATGGACCAATCAGAAACAAGGTCAAAGGTAGCGGCTGTCAGACTGTCTGTCTTGCTCACGCAGACATTAAAACAGAAATAAAAAAAAAATCGACATCAATAAAAAATGTAATTATTAAAGTCAAAACATATAATGTTCTTTATGATGCCAGTGTCTTTGGTTAAGAAGACAATAAAAAGAAGGACGATTGAAAATTGATGGTATGTCTATCTCTCTAGTCCAAGTCCTGCCTTGCTGTTTTGTTTTCTTCTGCCTTTCTTTCTGCCTGTAGCCAATTATTTACAGATCTTATTCTGGTTTCTCTCTCAATTAATCAATCGGGGCCGAATGAGCATAAGACACTTCACCTACAATGACGGTGCCATCTCATTATACAATTAGTCCATCACAATGCTGCAAGCAAACTACAATTCCCAGAATCCCTTGCCTGTAGTCCCATGTGTGATGCCATAGGTCTGCCTGCCTCTGAGTTGTGATACACAGGCATATTCTACTTATTAGATTCCTTCTTTCTTTGACATGTCTGAAAGTATGCAAGTTTAGGGTGAAATTATCAACACTCCTTATATATATACCCTGTTCCAGCATCACAAAAAGGGTGTAGATTTATATGGGCCGAATATGTTTGTTTTTTGTTATGAATGCAAGTTTTTATTTATTTTGTTCACTGCGGTTCATACGTCTCTTACTGGAAGTGGTCCCTCGTGAGAGCCCCAAGTGAGGTATTAGCAAACCGGTACTTAACAACATGTAGGCACTGGTTTCCCCTGTGGGGGGGATCTTTAAATCGGAAGTTACATTGCTTGGGTTGCTTGGAGAAAAAGACACGAGAAAACAGAAAGAATATAAGGTAGAGAGAGAAAGAGAGCGGTGAGTTAATGGAATTGAATTCACTCCACCCTCTGGGAACCCCGTGTGTGGTACAGGGGTGTGTAATGTGTTTATATTATATAGAGGACCGGGAGTTTGATGCGAGACTCGAGCAGACACAGCAGCGCATTCATTATTATTAAAGCTGCTCGCAGACTCTCCGGCGCCGGCACTCTGAGCGCTCTTTGAAACAGACTGAGTTCGGATCGGATTTATATTCATGTTGGGTTAATCAGAGATGAGTATCGGCGTCCTGTCTGTAGTACTGCAGGAGATTTGAATCGCACAGTTTGTACCGCTCTGTGCAGCGCCGTCCCGTTTGTAACGCGGTGCATGAACTGCATAGTGCTAAACTGTCAGGTGTCCTGTACTGTACGTGCATCGGCGTGCTTCATCATAATAATAATAATAACAACAACACAATGACCGATGCTTTCTATACGATCGCAATGTGCTGGGTGTCAAGAAGGGCTACCAGATATCACTATCTACATAGTTATACTACATTTATATTAATTCTATATTGCTATGAATTGTAATGTGTTCAAGTAAAGGATTGAGCAGTATGAATTATTTTTCGCTATATTCTGTGTCGGTTGGCATTTCTAAGATTTGTTTTTGTTTACAATTTGAAATGGATCAATCGGAAGCAGAGATGGAGTCTCGAGGCCACATTTTAAGGTCTTGGTCTCGGTCTCGGCACGTCGGGTCTTGGTCTTGTTCTGGTTCTGGGTCTTGGCACGTCTGGTCTGGGTCTCGGGCTCGGCATGTCGGGTCTTGGTCTTGGTCTTGGCAGGTCTGGGTCTTGGGCTCGGCATGTCTGGTCTGGGTCTCTGGCTCGGCACGTTGGGTCTTGGTCTTCGCTCGGCACATCTGGTCTGGGTCTTGGTTTCGGCATGTCGGGTCTGGTCTTGGTCTTGATAGCAGGCAGCACACAGATTGGTCTTATTCATAAACATTCAAGATTATTTTATTTCCTCTTTTATCATATATCCTTTTTTATCCTTCAAAATTCACTCACATGTGGCTCCCGAGCGGCGCATCCAGTAAAGGCGCTCCGCGTGGAGTGCAGGATGTGCCCTATAGTCTGGACATAGCGAGTTCGAGTCCAGGCTATTCCTTTGCCGACCGAGGACGGGAGCTCCCAGGGGGCGGCGCTCAATTGGCCGAGCGTCGTCCGGGGGAGGGAGGTTTTAGGTCGGCCAGGGTGTCTTCGGCTCACCGCGCACCAGCGACCCCTGTAGTCTGGCCGGGCGCCTGCGGGCTTGCCTGTAAGCTGCCCGAGAGCTGCGTTGTCCTCCGACGCTGTAGCTCTTGGGTGGCTGCATGGTGAGTCCGCAGTGTGAAAAAAAGCGGTCGGCTGACGGCACACGCTTCGGAGGACAGTGTGTGTTCGTCTTCGCCCTCCCGAGTCAGTGCAGGGGTGGTAGCAGTGAGCTGAGCCTAAAAATAATTGTCCATTCCAAATTGGGGAGAAAATAATAAAAAATAATTGGCAACGACTTAATAATAATAATAATAATAATAATAATAATAATAATAATAATAACAATTTCACTCACATGTATACATTGACAGCTATTATACAACATAATGTAACCATTATACTGTAGAGCAGCATTCAAATTACTAAATTTAACACATCAGACTTTGTGCTGCTACAGCGTCTCTCAGCCTCCGCCATGAAGCAAACTGTCCTCCTGCCACCAAATACCTTTCCTGTGATATATTAGTTACCTTAACAAAATAGTGTGAGTAACACAAATGCAGATAAATATGACTGTCTGTATATACCTGTCAAGTCTTCCATTTTGATCAGGACCCTCTTTGTTTCCAATTATATGTAACTATTTAATGTAAATGTTTTTATACACCTTTTCAGGGTATGTAGTGTCTAAGTGAATTGACTGTAACTGGAAAAAGTCAATAGAACACATTTTTCAGTTGTTGCATTTTTTGTGTTTATTTGGTTTATCAAAAGAAAATTTGCTTTCAAACAATAAATAGTTATTATCATTGTTGTTGTTGTTCTTATTCTTCTAGCAAAAATTAATTTAGTTTGGTTGGTCTTGGTATGTTTGTTCTCGTTCTCAGTCTTGGTATCGGTATGTTAGGTCTCTGTTTTGGTTTTGGTCTTGGTCTTGGTACGTTTGGTCTTGGTATGTTTGGTCTCGGCCTTGGTCTCGGTACATTTGGTCTCGGTCTGGGTATGTTTGGTCTTGGTCTCAGTCTTGATCTCTGTCTGGGTATGTTTTGTCTCGGTACGTTTGGTCTCGTTCTTGGTCTCGGTATGTTTGGTCTCGGTCTTGGTCTCGGTATGTTTGGTCTTGGTATGTATTATTTAAATAAATAAATAATAATAGTACAAAGTGTAGTGTTGTACTATTGTTGTGTTTTTATCACTTTAAACAGTATAGCCTTTTTATTTTGTATATATATACTGAATAAACCAATTGAAATATGAAGAACAAAGTTGCTGTCTGTAATGTAGTATAGTTGGTATCTTGCCTAGTGTCTTTATAAATCCTGCAGTACCTCAGTAGGAACAGTAGGTGGCAGCATAACTCCAAATGTCTTGTGTTTAGACCAGCTCATCTGTAACAGTGGATTATATTTCAGGATGATTAAAATGTTGTGAAGTTCTTAGTGATATAGTGATATTTGTTATATATACAGAAATCAAGAAACAAAGAGACTGATGATTCAAACAGTAAACCTTTATTAATCTTATAATCCCAAGAAATCCACACAGAAATACAGACAATAAACAGTGAGCTATGGCTCACTCTATTACATGTTTCCTTTTTAGTTAAAACTGCAGCATCATATTCAAATATAACTACGGTGTGCCTGTTTACTACATTCAATAGAACAGCATGAGGTGCAATCTGCTTCATCAGAAACCAGGCCCTGTTGGCTGTCCAGTTTGTTTGAATTCCCCAGAGGCAGGTCGTTTCAGCTGCAGGCAGGCAGGCACACAAGCTTCCTCCCTCCTTGAAGCTTTCTGGACACTCTTTGTGTCACTCTGATGTCACTAAACAGGCCTAACCCTAACCAGACTCACTCCTGCCACTACCTGCAGCAGCAGAGGGTATGACTGTCCGCTCTGCTGCAGCTCAGGGAAGCAACACAAAAGTGCAAACAAGGAAAATAAAAGGTTTCTTTCTCTTTTGTTTTCCAAGTGGAGTTTTTGTATACTGGTGCTGATGACCTCATACAGGCTGAACTACAGACACACGCTCTTAAATATATAAAAACTTCTAACTATGTAAAAACTAACACAATATTATAAAACTATTGTTATATTTAAAAGACAAGAAAGTGCTTAAAAGAAACAGTAATGAGAATGGCAAGTTAACCCATCCCCCCCTCTGTGCTTCTCCCCTCTATCCTATACTAAAGCACTGCTAACCAAGGTGGTCCGATTCATTTTCTGAAAGCTTACTGACCCCACAGTATTATCACTGGACCTCTTTTTGTTTGCTTGTGTTTTATACTTCAGTTTGGATCATGTAGATATTTCAAAAGGCAGCGTTCTAGATGATAATAACTAAAACCAAACTGCTGCTGCGTCCTCAATCAGACCAAGTGAGCCACAGCAAAGGTACCAGGATGCAGCAGTTTATCTACGCGCTGCATTTTAAACAGCTGAGGATCCTGAACTAAAAAAAACAAGTGAAGCAGCTTCGGAAAAGACTCCTCAAGGCTGATTGTGAGGAAGTGAGGTGGGGAAGCATATTAGCGTTGCGCAGCGCACTGAAGCCCTGAAGCATTGTACACTGAAGTATGAGCAACACTTGTATGCTTCCCCACCTCGCTTCATCACAATCAGCATTGAGGAGTCTTTTCAGAAGCCGCGATTGCTGGAATAGTTAGTAAGCACGGGAGATCATGCTCGGAGCAGAAACAATAGAGAATCATAGAGCCATAGAGCTATCTTTTTAAGGCAGTAGTGAGGATTTGCTAGCTGCCTGGAAAGGAGGCTGTGTGTGGTCCAGTGGTTAAAAAAAGGGCTTGTAACCAGGAGGTCCCCGGTTCAAATCCCACCTCAGCCACTGACTCACTGTGTGACCCTGAGCAAGTCACTGAACCTCCTTGTGCTCCGTCTTTCGGGTGAGAAGTAGTTGTAAGTGACTCTGCAGCTGATACATAGATCACACATCCTAGTCTCTGTGAGTTGCCTTGGATAAAGGCGTCTGCTAAATAAACTAATAATAATAAAAAATGGGCTTATTTAGTAGAGGTTTATTCAACTAATAATTATATATATTAAAAAAATAAAACAGCTACCGACTGTTTTAAATAGACTGAATAACCTAAACTATCACCTAGATACCTATCACCTAAAAAGAAACCTGGATAGATAAATGAATAGATAGATAAATTAATGCACCTCAATATTGTGTCCCTTCTCTTATCCGTACTGATAAAGCAAGGAAGACGTTACTTGGATCATGGTAGCGTTATAGCTAGCTATTTGCTCCTGTTTTATTTATATATATATATATATATATATATATATATATATATATATATATATTTTTTTTTTTCATAGATATAATTTTGATAAAGTAATAATTATCTTTCTATTATGTGTTCATTTTTTGCGTGGATGAAACCAGGATTAACATTATAACAAGACTGGAGCCTCTATTCTCCATACAGATTAAATTAGCATTTTATAGACCCTGAATAAACTTCATATCCTGTTAGGTCACTGTCTGTTATATTATAACATTGTAATGTTTTAACAGTTATTTAATTTTACTTTTGGTCTATAAAATAAACTTTTAAATTGTAAGCACGTTGTGATTAGTGACAGTATTTGTACTCCATATGATTTGCATTGTGGGCCTCACGCGTGTATCTTCCCCGAACGCTGTCGTACAGAATTCTGCCCTTGCTGAATTTTGCACTGCTTTGAGATATGCGCATGCCTGAGTGTCTCGCTGAAGTTTGTCTCTCTGATTACTTAAACTATTCATTTATTCATCGGCGTGGTTCACCATGAACTTTTGGTATTACAAATTTTAGACAACAAAACAGTATGAAAACGTCAAAACTCAAAACAGCTGGCGAACGGCCATTTCCTCACATTACGCTTCTTTAAAACTGACCAGATGAGATTTTTATTTGAATATTTTAGTGATAAGCAGGGATCCTAGGAATCTGTTTGCTGCAGAATAATGTTCCTGTTCACTCAGGGTCGGTCATATAAACTGCAGCGTAAGGGATCAGAAAAATGCTACTGCATAAAAAAACTAGTAGCAAATTAAGAGTTTTGGTAGCAAAATGCTACCAAATGTACGTTAATTTCGAGCCTTGTACAGAACACACACACACACAATAGGATATTAAACAAGTACAGAATGGAATATCACAGTGATGTAGATCATTAAAGATTGCTACATAGGATTCTCTTTGATAGGAATGTGTAGTATTTTGCTGCACTACTCCTATAGTAAAGCTCTGGGTTCTGTGGAGACAGTGGTTCTCAAACTAGGGGTTGGGACCCCCTGGGGGTCACAGAAAGGTTTTTAACAACCACATTTCAAGCAGACCTTCCATCCGCGATGGCTGCAGTGCATTGCAGCAGCTCTTTATAGAGAGCAGACATGGCATTGCAAACTCTGTCAGATAGATTTCATTCTGCTTTATTATTCACACATTCCATGTTCACACAATTTAGATCGAGGTATTTCTATCATTTTCTTAGTAAATAGCTTTTTTCAGACTAAAGTGCCTTTAAAAGGGGTCCCAGTTGGAGATAGTTTGAGAGCCACTGCTGTAAAAGCTTTTCAGGTTGTTTTTAATCTTTGAAACAGATAAAGGGGAGCTGTTCATAGCAGCACAGGTCATTCCACTCAGCCCCCCCATCCTCCCGCAGCACCATCTCCCCACAGTGCTCATAGTAAGGATTGTTGGGCTCCCCGGGGGCCCAGTTAGTGTAGTTTAGACGGGCCTTCTTATCCTTACCAGCAACCCAGTACCACTTATCATACACAACGGTTCTGTGCAGTCCGATCCAGAATCGCGACGCAGTGCTGTTCCTGATGAGCTCCGACACTCTGTTCTGTGCAGCCAGGCTTGTGAGGCTCACTAGGTCAGTGTAGCGATCCTTGCAGTACTGCCAAGCCTCCGGCCAGACCATACTGTGAGAGATCAGGTGGAGCTCCTCGGGGAGTGGACTGCCTGCTGATAATAATAATAATAATAATAATAATAATAATAATAATAATAATAAAAATAATAATTTCATTTACTTTAATATGCTTTTATGTGTGTGACACTCATGTGCTATTCATGTGCCAGTCATGAGTGTTGGTTTAATGTTTGCAGTAATATTTAAAATGTGCTTCTACAGCTGCCATCAGCCTGCACTGTGGTTCAGATTATCCATGAGCCAGACTGCACTTGCATCTCACATGCGACAATGTAACCTGTACACACTGCAGCATAGCCTACTGATGAGAAAATCATTTGAGTGCAGGGTGACATTGTCAGGCAGTAGATTTTGTTTAAAAAGACATATTCTTTGTACTGTACAATATAATGTAACTCTGTATATTAGGATTCCAAGCCGAAAGACAGTCTTCAGCTCTCCTAGTGGTGTTGCTGAATAGTTGCACACACTCTCCCTCAGCTTATATAGCTCTAGTGCAGGGGTGTCCAATCACGGTGCTGGGCCATTCCAATCCAGCTTTAACAGCTGAAATGAGATCAGTAACTACTTCAAGGACTGGATGCAGCTTTAATTGGTTCAATTAAACAATTTAGAACAGGCTTGGAACAAAGACCGGGAGTGGAAGGGACCACTTTGACCCCCCCCCCCCCCCCCAGTCTAGTGGATCACATGACACATGAGATGGGCTGTCAATCACACTGAACAGAAAAGTCTACAGTGAGTGGTTTAGATCAGGGCTTCTCAAACTCGGTCCTGGGGACCCCCTGTGTCTGCTGGTTTTCATTCCAACTGAGCTCTCAATTACTTAACTAGACCTTTAATTGAACTAATAATTTGCTTAATTAGACATTTTTACTTGTTTTCAGCTCTTAAACAGTTGCAGTTCAAGTTACTTATCAAATGTTACAGCTAACTTGAAATATGTAACTGTTCAAGAGCTGAAAACATGTAAAAAGGTGTAATTAAACAAATTATCAGTTCAATTAAGGGTCTAGTTAAATAATTGAGAGCTTGGCTGGAATGAAAACCAGCAGACACAGGGGGTCCCCAGGACTGAGTTTGAGAAGCCCTGGTTTAGATGTCCCGAGTTGCACTGCAGGGAGCTGGTGTCAGGCAGGCAGTTGCCTCACGCTAGGTTCAGCTTTCACATTATTTTTGCACACAAATCTCACATGGCTTCAATAGGTCTAGTGGTTCACATGACACATGAGAGAGCCATTCTACTGTGGTTTGTGAATCACACTGAAGTGATTACACTGCATACCTTGAGAGACCGGAGTGGAAGGGGGGCTTGTGGGGTCTGAATCTGTAAAGAAAACACACAACAACAAGATTTAGTGTTTCCTGTTTCAAGTGTATTGTTCAAATGCATTTCAATGAAACTGTGTCTATGCTGCTGTCTCCACCAGGGCAATGCTGACAATGACATGGTTTATTGTTTTCAAATACAGTGCCTTGCGAAAGTATTCGGCCCCCTTGAACTTTGCGACCTTTTGTCACATTTCAGGCTTCAAACATAAAGATATGAAACTGTAATTTTTTGTGAAGAATCAACAACAAGTGGGACACAATCATGAAGTGGAACGAAATTTATTGGATATTTCAAACTTTTTTAACAAATAAAAAACTGAAAAATTGGGCGTGCAAAATTATTCAGCCCCTTTACTTTCAGTGCAGCAAACTCTCTCCAGAAGTTCAGTGAGGATCTCTGAATGATCCAATGTTGACCTAAATGACTAATGATGATAAATAGAATCCACCTGTGTGTAATCAAGTCTCCGTATAAATGCACCTGCACTGTGATAGTCTCAGAGGTCCGTTTAAAGCGCAGAGAGCATCATGAAGAACAAGGAACACACCAGGCAGGTCCGAGATACTGTTGTGGAGAAGTTTAAAGCCGGATTTGGATACAAAAAGATTTCCCAAGCTTTAAACATCCCAAGGAGCACTGTGCAAGCGATAATATTGAAATGGAAGGAGTATCAGACCACTGCAAATCTACCAAGACCTGGCCGTCCCTCTAAACTTTCAGCTCATACAAGGAGAAGACTGATCAGAGATGCAGCCAAGAGGCCCATGATCACTCTGGATGAACTGCAGAGATCTACAGCTGAGGTGGGAGACTCTGTCCATAGGACAACAATTAGTCGTATACTGCACAAATCTGGCCTTTATGGAAGAGTGGCAAGAAGAAAGCCATTTCTTAAAGATATCCATAAAAAGTGTTGTGTACAGTTTGCCACAAGCCACCTGGGAGACACACCAAACATGTGGAAGAAGGTGCTCTGGTCAGATGAAACCAAAATCGAACTTTTTGGCAACAATGCAAAACGTTATGTTTGGCGTAAAAGCAACACAGCTCATCACCCTGAACATACCATCCCCACTGTCAAACATGGTGGTGGCAGCATCATGGTTTGGGCCTGCTTTTCTTCAGCAGGGACAGGGAAGATGGTTAAAATTGATGGGAAGATGAATGGAGCCAAATACAGGACCATTCTGGAAGAAAACCTGATGGAGTCTGCAAAAGACCTGAGACTGGGACGGAGATTTGTCTTCCAACAAGACAATGATCCAAAACATAAAGCAAAATCTACAATGGAATGGTTCACAAATAAACATATCCAGGTGTTAGAATGGCCAAGTCAAAGTCCAGACCTGAATCCAATCGAGAATCTGTGGAAAGAACTGAAAACTGCTGTTCACAAATGCTCTCCATCCAACCTCACTGAGCTCGAGCTGTTTTGCAAGGAGGAATGGGCAAAAATGTCAGTCTCTCGATGTGCAAAACTGATAGAGACATACCCCAAGCGACTTACAGCTGTAATCGCAGCAAAAGGTGGCGCTACAAAGTATTAACTTAAGGGGGCTGAATAATTTTGCACGCCCAATTTTTCAGTTTTTTATTTGTTAAAAAAGTTTGAAATATCCAATAAATTTCATTCCACTTCATGATTGTGTCCCACTTGTTGTTGATTCTTCACAAAAAATTACAGTTTCATATCTTTATGTTTGAAACCTGAAATGTGGCAAAAGGTCGCAAAGTTCAAGGGGGCCGAATACTTTCACAAGGCACTGTATATATAATAAATAGACAGTAAGAATGTATATCACAGCACACGTCTCTCCTGGGTATAACAATGAGGGGTAGCTGCTCCCTCTCACACTCTTAATGACCGGGCTGGTTTCTGGTTCTTCAGATCTTTAGGCTACACCCTGCCCTGCTCTGGAGGTCAGACAGCTACTGTAGGATCAGATGGACTGAGCCTCTGAGTCCCTGCTCACAGACTGGGGTACAAACACTGAGCTGAATAATTAAATGAACCCCATGTAAAACAATAAGACCGTGTGTCAGTGTGTGTGTATCATTGTGTGTGTGTGCATGTGTGTGTATGTGTCAGTGTGTGTGTATCATTGTGTGTGTGTGTGTCAGTGTGTATCTGTGTGTGTGTGTTTGTCAGTGTGTGTGTGTCAGTGTGTATGTATCATTGTGTGCGTGTGTGTATTTGTGTGAGTATTTGTGTTTGTGTCAGTGTGTGCGTGTGCGTGTGTCTGTGTGGTGCTGTCCTCACCAGGGCAATCGTGAACTCCCTGTTGAATTAGTGAAGTTGATAAGAGCACTGAGATTCATTTATAACTCATGGTGTGGGCTGTCAATCACACTGAACAAACTGCCATCTTCAAACTGCACTTACCTTGAGAGACCGGAGTGGAAGAGGGGCTCGAGGAGTCTGCTTCTGTAACAAGAAAAAGAGAAAAAAAGAAAGTTTATAACAAAGCCAGATTCCTGCAGTGGTTCTGAATCCACCGAAGTGATTACACTGCATACCTTGAGAGACCGGAGTGGAAGGGGAGCTTGTGGGGTCTGAATCTGTAAAGAAAACACACAACAACAAGATTTAGTGTTTCCTGTTTCAAGTGTATTGTTCAAATGCATTTCAATGAAACTGTGTCTATGCTGCTGTCTCCACCAGGGCAATGCTGACAATGACATGGTTTATTGTTTTCAAATAAATATAATAAATAGACAGTAAGAATGTATATCACAGCACACGTCTCTCCTGGGTATAACAATGAGGGGTAGCTGCTCCCTCTCACACTCTTAATGACCGGGCTGGATTCTGGTTCTTCAGATCTCTAGGCTACACCCTGTCCTGCTCTGGAGGTCAGACAGCTACTGTAGGATCAGATGGACTGAGTCCCTGCTCACAGACTGGGGTAGAAACACTGAGCTGAACAAGAGCACAGACTGAACAGGGAGCCTTCAGTCACAGCAGAACAAGGGGTACTGATAGCTGCAATCCACATCACCCCATTACCTCTGGAAGGATATTGACCATCCCACCAGCCTGAGCAGGGAGCCTGTGATTGATTCTCAAAGTGGAAACTGCTAGATTTGTCACCACCAGGACTTATTGAAGATCTAATCATGCTTCCCTCTTTGAACCTGAAGGTACACACTGAAGTAAATGAGAACACAGTCTGAACAGGGTCCTCACCCTCACAGCAGAAGAAGGACTTCTGAGAGATGCAGCCATAGTCAAACCATTCACCAGTCTTACTCATCAACACACAGTTCTCATCCCCTCCCCCATTGTTTGGTTCCCCTTTGCTCCAGTTGTGAAATGTGTAGCTATCCCCCTGGTGTGACCACTTCCAGGGCTCATTGAACAGGCCTATCCAGAAGGGCTTGCCCTGCGCTTTCTTCACTAGGTCTTCATTTTCACTGGCGTTCTTTATACTGACGAGGTCGGTGTGGTGTCCTCTACAGTACTGCTGAGCTTCAGTCCAGGTTTTCAGTTGTTCAATCAGGGTGTATCTCTCAGTGATGCTGCTGGGCTCTGTAAACACAAACAGCAGATCAAAATCAATGTCAGCTGTGGAGGTGCGCTGCCTCTCCTGTTGTATAGTGAATGAACCAGCTCAGCTATCAAGGTCCTGAAAAGCAGCATCTCTAGCAGTGCATGAGAGTCTCTTTAGTTTATGTCTGAAAAGTATTTAATAGCAAAGTGGGGGATGGGGGAGTCTATTTAATGATTTAGGAATAATGACTGTTCTTTTTCAATTTATTCATATTTTCCTCACAGTCGATGCACAATCAATATGAAGCAAACAGTATCATTATGACCCCCCCCCCCCCCCCCTGTACTGTACTTTCCTGTACTGGCTGCTATTTGTCTGTTTTGAAGTCAGCCTGTTCCAATGACAGTTTCAACATTCTAAACTCTGAGGGCGTTGACTGCATGATAATGAGCACTCTACCAGGAACCTGATTGGTTGAGGCAGAGTTCAGGTGGCTGTGGTATTAATTATTTATATTATTATACATGGTGAACAATAATTTCCTATAATCATTGCTATTGTACAGTCTTATTGTACACGGTGATGGTGCGAGACCCGTATGTCATAAGATTGCCTGTGTACGATAAGCGGGATGATAAAACTGCTAACCTCAATCTCTACAAACAAACTCTACCACCAGTGCATGATCACAACAACACTGTTTAGAAGAGAAAGAAAAGCTACATTTGACACGAGCAACGAGACTGGATCATCACTGTGGAGGCTGTACCTCAGGAAACATGGCATTTATGTAGCCTAGTGTAGGTTAGGGAATCACCTGCCAACCGAGCACCTGCTGTGCTATCAGGTGTGTATGAAAGTCTGTCAGATCCTTTGCTCACGGTGACTGAAACTAACTTGCAAAAGGGAGATGCAGCTTTTATATATTTCAGAATACCTGTCAGACCTCATTTGCATAACAAACAAATCAGTCATGTGAGGTTCAGCCCACTACACACAATACAGCAAAGCTACAACCCTCTTTATCACCTTTTATTCAAATACAAATAGTTATTTAACTGCTAAACATATTTCTTCTACATGTCTAATAAGGGCCACATATTTAAGACAAGGATTTTGCTGTCTGGAATATAAACAATCTAAACAAAACAATAAGAACATTTCTTTGAATTCACATTTTCTTAAGTTTCTTATGAAAGAAAAAAAATCATAAGAAAATGTGTTGTGAATAACAAATCTTCACATTTTCTTAATAACAAACTTAGAAAAATGCTGGATTTAAGAAGATGTTTCTTCTTTTGAACGTTTCAAGATTATGGCCCCAGTCCAGTCAGCTGTTTCATTAACAAATGAATTGAATCTCAACTCACCGCTGTAGCACATGAAATAGTTTCCCTGACTGCAGAGTGAATCCTCCCACTCTCCCTCTGAATTCACTGAAGCACAGAAGAGGTATGGTTCCCAGTTGGAGCAGATGACATCACCTCCACTGGACCACTGCCAGTTCTCCTTGTCACGATACAGCCCAATCCAATACCAGTTAGTAAGTAAAGATGTAAGACTTATAAGCTTATTAACCATGGCCTGGTCTTGAATGCTGGGCAGGTCTCTGCCTTGGTTTCTGCAGTAGCTCTGAGCTTCCTGCCATGTCTTCCCAGTTCCTTCATAGAAACACTGACCAGAGGAGCCGCCTGGGGAGAGGGGACAGCACAATAAAGATGAGTGAAAACGTGTTCTTCACAGCAAAGATTTCCATTGGAAATGGAACCAACAGTCACAGATTACTGGTCCTGTAAGAATGTGGGACACTCGTAGAACTGTATGGTGATAATAAATATACTAACATGCTTGTGGTCTGTACTGTAACACGAGTATCATTCTGGCATGAGTGACGAAGGTCATGGAAACACCAGGCAGACAAAGAAATCGTTGAGAAAAACTAAATTCACTGTCAATCAATGCTAATGTTATTTTAGAATGTGTAAAGGTACATGTCTTGTTATTATAGGATATTGCACAGCACAGCACAATACCATAAAGACTAAGGAAATATAACTGTTTTTTTACCCTTTTAACCCCATTTAGACCCTCTGTGATTGATTCTCAAAGTGGAAACTGCTAGATTTGTCACAGGAACTACTGGAGATCTAATCATGCTTCCCTCTTTGAACCTGAAGGTACAGACTGAATTAAATGAGAACACAGTCTGAACAGGGTCCTCACCCTCACAGCAGAAGGCGGCTAACTGAGAGTTGCAGTCATAGTCAAACCATTCACCAGTCTTACTCATCATCACACAGTTCTGATCGCCTCCCCTATTGTCTGGTTGCCCATTGTTCCAGTTGTGAAATGTGTAGCTATCCCCCTGGTGTGACCACTTCCAGGGCTCATTGAACAGGCCTATCCAGAAGGGCTTGCCCTGCACTTTCTTCACTATTTCTTCATTTTCACTGGTGTTCTTTATACTGACGAGGTCGGTGTGGTGTTCTCTACAGTACTGCTGAGCTTCAGTCCAGGTTTTCAGTTCTTCAATCAGGGTGTATCTCTCAGTGATGTTGCTGGTCTCTGTAAACACAAACAAACAGCAGCTGAGAGGCTGGGAGGGGAGCTGGCTCTGAACCCAAAACAAACTGTGTTTTCATCAATCCTACAATTTATCACAAAGTGCATCCTGTCTACAGTCAGGTACATCTGTGTGTTATTTAAAAATAAGGGGCAACATTCTCTAATTGGCTAATTTACTCCTGTTTCGGTGTTCTCAGTTTGGTATTGTAGATCACATTGCAGACCAATTGGTATTCTCAGTAATAAGTTTAAGTCTGTGAATGTGTAGACACTGCCTATCACTAATTAATCAATGTAATTTACTCAGTATGCAAACGCAGAGACACAGGTTATCACTAATTAATCAATGTAATTTACTCAGTATGAAAATACAGACACAGGTTATTACTAATTAATCAATGTAATTTACTCAGTATGAAAATACAGAGACACAGGTTATTACTAATTAATCAATGTAATTTACTCAGTATGCAAACACAGAGACACGGGTTATCACTGTGTGTAATCTACTCAAAGTGTGCCCGACACAGGAGACAGTGATTGGCACCTCCACTTCAAACAGTGTCTCAGCTCTGATATGACCAGCCAATCAGAAACGCTCTCTGGCCTCCCTTTGATCTGAAAGTCCAAGTCAAAGTTGTCCCTTCAGAATGGCTGCAAAGCTGTGGAGTTGATGTACCACGTCTCTGGTTCCCTCAAGACGTCCTGCTTTACCTGAAACTGAACTATACCAACGGGAAGTACACGCATGTATCAAGCTAATGGTTATCAGGGGATGATATATGTAGTAAAATTACTATCGAAAATAAAATCATACACAAACAGACACATACACGCACAGACACACACACAGGACACAGACACACACACAGACAGACACAGAGACAGACAGACAAACAGAGACACAGACAGATTACAGACAGTCAGACACACACAGACAGGACACAAAGACAGACAGACACACACACAGGCAGGACACACACAGACAGATGCACACACACACACAGGACACAGACACACACACACAGAGATGATCGAAAGGCAAAGTCAATCTACTGCTGACAATGTGAGAAGAATCCAAAGATGCGATTGCATCCAGATTTGCCACTATGCTGCTGTTGGGGCGACAGGCCCTCAAAGATGCTGAAATCCAAAAGGACACGGTCCAGAAGAAAAACTCTAAGGGCTTTATGTATGATTGATTTTTCAACCTGAAATGAGAACTAATGGTTTACACCAAGTCCACAAGTTAGCGTCAACTATCAGCAAGTTTGAACATCACCACTGAGGGACACATCAGTCATATGCAGGATATTATCGTCGATTGGGAACTGACAAGTGATCTGCATGAGGCCAGACCGCTCTCTCACACTTGTAGACACAGTACAGGAGTGGACCAGGAAAAACATTGAGAAACTGTGTGCTGCCTTAACAGGGAAATGCTCCAAGTATGGTGATCCCTGCACAGCCCTGCACACAGCCTGTCTGAGACAACATGAGAAGGATGAGGACCCGGTGATCCATGCACAGCCCTGCACACAGCCTGTCTCAGACAACATGAGAAGGATGAGGACCCAAGAGACTTCTACAAGGAGCTGAAACTCCTTTACTATGCAGGTGAAGCACATCCAGGGAACAATGTAGACAAGAGCGTCAAGCTGCTGTTCATACGTAACCTGTCTGCAGAGGTCAGAGCTGCCATGAGCGCAGTGGAAATGCAGACAACTAAATGCCCAGCATCCTGGAAGCTGCAGAGAGTATGGTGAAATATACAGATACCCGGCCCAATACCAGCAGCACTCAGGTACTAGGAGATGAAGCAGAGCCTGACTTTCCTGGATCTGAAAGAAATGAACTGCCACAGAACTCCCAGAGAAGATTTCAGCCTTCACACAGCAAACCCCAGCCCAGAGGGGAAGGTAAACCTGACAGCCCTACACCTCACCAGGGGGGGAAACACAGTGTTATAGATCCATCCATCTATCACTAACGAAATGTAGATATCTTTTGGAACTGCCTCTGAAACACACCAAACACATCTAATAACTGTATGTTTTTGTATCCTTTCAAGGGCAACTTGTATTCAGGGTTTTGACTGAAAATATTTGCAAGCTGAAATAGTTTGAGATATTAGCAGCTGTAGGAGTGGGTGGATTTGCAAACTCATACAAGTGCCCCTCACAGGGATGCTTAATAATTATAAGAACTGAAATAAATGAATAATCAATTGCAATATAGCAATAATTACGTCTTTACCTTTGTAGCACATGAAGGCTTTCTGAAGGTTGCAGGGTAAATCAGTCCACTTTCCGTCTGAATTAACTGAAGCACAGAAGACGTCTGCCCTCCAGTTGGAGTAGATGACATCATCGCTGTTAGACCACTGCCAGTTCTGTGTGTCATCACGATACAGCCCTATCCAGGAATCCCCGAGAGAAGCTCCTGCAATATTTAAGAGCTGCTCTGCTTCTTCCTGGCTGCGCACAGTGGCCAGGTCTGTGTGCTTCTCTCTACAGTAGCTCTGAGCTCCAGACCAGCTCTTCACAGTTTCCACAAACACGTGTTTTCTGATCTGGTTGTACGCAGGCACACAAAACCCTGATAAAGAAAAAACAGCATTATTAACATGCTGATAGCTAGTGGAGTGAAAGATTAATAGACTGAGACAGGCTAGCATCCTATACCAGCTCATTCTCAGAAATGTTCCGTCCCTGCCGAGGAACTGAAGACATTTAAAAAAAAAGATAGATTTTTATTTGTATTTAAATAAATTTTAGAAACATATTTTCATATATTTTAACATCAATGGAGATTTATTCATTTTTAAATATATTGCAATATGTTCCATCAAATACATGAAGATATTTTGAAATCTATTCTGATTGATGTAAGGTATTACCCTGTGTGGCGCTGTAGCCTCCCAGATGGTATTTGCAGGCACAGACACAGAAAGCTGCACGGTTAAATGCACTAATGAGCCTTTTAATTAAACAAATGAACAACACAAAATGATACAAAAACTAACAACACCACACTGGTCAAAATAAAAGGCACAAGGGCTGACAGCGGTGCGAGGTATTCCGGCAGTGTAATGATGCTAGAGGCAACTCTAACAGCTGTGCGGGGCGCTGCAGCAGAGGAAATGATGCTAGTGGCAACGCTAACAGCTGTGCGGGGCGCTGCAGCAGAGGAAATGATGCTAGAGGCAATGCTAACAGCTGTGCGGGGCGCTGCGGCAGAGGAAATGATGCTAGTGGCAACGCTAACAGCTGTGCGGGGCGCTGCAGCAGAGGAAATGATGCTAGAGGCAATGCTAACAGCTGTGCGGGGCACTGCAGCAGAGGAAATGATGCTAGAGGCAACGCTAACAGCTGTGCGGGGCGCTGCGGCAGAGGAAATGATGCTAGAGGCAACGCTAACAGCTGTGCGGGGCGCTGCGGCAGAGGAAATGATGCTAGTGGCAACGCTAACAGCTGTGCGGGGCGCTGCAGCAGAGGAAATGATGCTAGAGGCAATGCTAACAGCTGTGCGGGGCACTGCAGCAGAGGAAATGATGCTAGAGGCAACGCTAACAGCTGTGCGGGGCGCTGCGGCAGAGGAAATGATGCTAGAGGCAACGCTAACAGCTGTGCGGGGCGCTGCGGCAGAGGAAATGATGCTAGTGGCAACGCTAACAGCTGTGCGGGGCGCTGCAGCAGAGGAAATGATGCTAGTGGCAACGCTAACAGCTGTGCGGGACGCTGCAGCAGAGGAAATGATGCTAGTGGCAATGCTAACAGCTGTGCGGGGCGCTGCGGCAGAGGAAATGAAGCACACATAACATACATTAAGAACTACTATTGTTAGAGTATTCAAAACTGTTCAGTCATGAATTGCAACCGTATCTGAGAACTGAACTAAGAATATAAATACAAGCCGATCATTTTAGAAAAGAGATGGAAATGTACGTCTTTTTAAATGATGCGGTTGCTTTAAGGGTATTAACATTGAATTAAATCCGAAACCATTTATATTGATCCCAATTCAAATCATCAGACATTATGTCAATTCGTACAGATAAACATTAAAAACTGATACATGAATTATACAATAGATGCCGCTTATTAGCAACTCCGATAAAGACAACTTTTGGTTATTAAAACCTTTACAGGAACCAATCCTATCCCATGGTTTTTCGCTTAACAACTTTCAGATAATTACAACTTTTTGATGGCTACCAAGCAGCATCTACTGTATATAAATCAAAAGCTGAATTCAGGAGTTGTAAAATTTACAAAGGATCATGCCGCGGAAGATTGAAAAGGGAGATAATACTATTTAATATTAAATGAGGAACACGCCCCAGGCATTATTACTATGCGTAGTAGTGATAATAATAATAATAATAATAATAATAATAATAATAATCATCATCTACCCGCTACCAAACCAAACCACGCCCCAGTCTTGACTGCTCATGAATATTCATGACAGTAGCAATTTCTGACAGCACTTTGGCGATAAAGAGCTCTCGTCAGGCCAGGTGAAAACATCGATTGTATAAAGAATAAAACGAATGTGTTAAGGAGGTGTGTCTCTAAATAAATCTAGGTTAATCTCGTTTAAAAATGCAATCGTTTTAAAAAGAGAAGCCTTGGAATAGAAAATGAAGCAGATTTTACATTCTATAGATAGGGGAAAAGTCACTACCGGCACTCTTTGGATTTCCATGATGCACCGCTCAGGCACGGAAGGAAGTTCCAATGTTAAACCAGCAAAGGTGACCATGTTGTGTAGAAAGAAGATCTGTGTCCTTACTAATTACTACCTGTGAATACGTATTCTATTCACCCGTGTCTGGAGCCTAATTAATCACTTAATCATGTATTCACATGTCGGCTCCAGCCACATTCCCACGTGATCTGACAGGGAGAAATGTAACCCCCTCCCTCCCTGCCAACCCAATATACCCCCCTACACACACGCACACGCACACACCCACCCTGTGACAGGCAGACTGAACACAAGAGGACTGGGAACCTCTCCAGATACATGTAAAATAATGTGTAACATACAGGCAGGGAGTGTGGGAAATATCAAAGCAAACAGTGAGAAAAACAGAGATAAAGGAAACCCACCTGCAAGCAGAAGGATGAGCAGCCCCCTCTCCCCCATCACAGCAGACTCTGCATGAGAAAGAGAAGACTTCCTATTAATCACCTTCATAGAGGGAAGCTTCAAATATAAAAAACAGCAAAACAAAATAACAATAAAAACACAACACTCAATCACATTGGAACCGCAATAGAAATGTTTATTTCACCTCAATAGAAATGTTTATTTCACCTCAATAGAAATGTTTATTTCACCTCAATAGAAATGTTTATTTCACCTCAATAGAAATGTTTATTTCACCTCAATAGACATGTTTATTTCACCTCAATAGAAATGTTTATTTCACCTCAATAGAAATGTTTATTTCACCTCAATAGAAATGTTTATTTCACCTCAATAGACATGTTTATTTCACCTCAATAGAAATGTTTATTTCACCTCAATAGAAACGTTTATTTCACCTCAATAGACATGTTTATTTCACCTCAATAGACATGTTTATTTCACCTCAATAGACATGTTTATTTCACCTCAATAGAAATGTTTGTTTCACCTCAATAGAAATGTTTATTTCACCTCAATAGAAATGTTTATTTCACCTCAATAGAAACGTTTATTTCACCTCAATAGACATGTTTATTTCACCTCAATAGACATGTTTATTTCACCTCAATAGAAATGTTTATTTCACCTCAATAGAAATGTTTATTTAACCTCAATAGACATGTTTATTTCACCTCAATAGAAATGTTTATTTCACCTCAATAGAAACGTTTATTTCACCTCAATAGACATGTTTATTTCACCTCAATAGAAATGTTTATTTCACCTCAATAGAAATGTTTATTTCACCTCAATAGACATGTTTATTTCACCTCAATAGAAATGTTTATTTCACCTCAATAGAAATGTTTATTTCACCTCAATAGATATGTTTATTTCACCTCAATAGAAATGTTTATTTCACCTCAAATGTTTATTTAACCTCAATAGACATGTTTGTTTCACCTCAATAGAAATGTTTATTTCACCTCAATAGAAATGTTTATTTTTATTATTTATTGAGGAATTACATTGCATATGTGTTCCATGTTCCAAGACTGCTGTTTACAAAATAAACACCACAGTATATTTGATAGGTCTGTGATACCACAGTGCTGAAGAGAAATAATATCATTAGAACTGAATATTTTCATGTGTTCAGTTCAGTGTTCGGTATTGAAGAGTTTGATGCATGCCCGTGCTTAAACACATAACATTTCCTCATCTGCATTGCTTTCTTTATGTTCATGAAGTATTGGTGCTTTCACAGTAATGTTTTACTCGTTAACAATTACAGTAGAACCTGCAATATCCGATTTAATAGAGACGAACAAAAAGACAAAAACAAAATACTGTACATGGACAGGACGGGAAAACATGCTGTATTACATAACAACGGATCCGCTTCTAACAGATGTGACAGCGGTCGTCATGGAAACGAGTTCAGAACCCCAGCACTGTCGATTTAAACATCATGAATGTGGACAGGTATATCACAACTGTATCTGTACTGTACCGGTACTGGAAAGTGAGTCAGGACAGAAAGTGGTTTCGTACAGGTATATTCTATACCGAAACAAACTGTACTGATACAAGTGTGAACAGCGCTTAAAAACACTGTTGCGCCTGCTGATCTGATTGAGATCAGTCGATTGAAAGGGACATTATCAAGCAAAAATCATCCCATAGGAATGGGCCAGTAGGTACCTACTAGACTCCTAACCCCTAAATCTACCCCCTACTCTGAAACCTAATGTCTACAACTAACCTAACAGCCGAAGCTGTCACTTTGACTGCCTTTTACAATACATGTTTTTATTTTTAATATAACCTGCAATATTCTATGTTTTTTTTGTATTTTATTTTTATTATATGGAGAGGTGGGGACAGCAACGACTCTACCTGAGACTGGAGAGGAGGGGACAACAACGACTGTACCTGAGACTGGAGAGGAGGGGACAACAACGACTGTACCTGAGACTGGAGAGGTGGGGACAGCAACGACTGTACCTGAGACTGGAGAGGAGGGGACAGCAACGACTGTACCTGAGACTGGAGAGGAGGGGACAGCAACGACTCTACCTGAGACTGGAGAGGAGGGGACAACAACGACTGTACCTGAGACTGGAGAGGTGGGGACAGCAACGACTGTACCTGAGACTGGAGAGGAGGGGACAGCAACGACTCTACCTGAGACTGGAGAGGAGGGGACAACAACGACTGTACCTGAGACTGGAGAGGTGGGGACAGCAACGACTGTACCTGAGACTGGAGAGGTGGGGACAACAACGACTGTACCTGAGACTGGAGAGGAGGGGACAGCAACGACTGTACCTGAGACTGGAGAGGAGGGGACAGCAACGACTCTACCTGAGACTGGAGAGGAGGGGACAGCAACGACTGTACCTGAGACTGGAGAGGTGGGGACAGCAACGACTGTACCTGAGACTGGAGAGGAGGGGACAGCAACGACTGTACCTGAGACTGGAGAGGTGGGGACAGCAACGACTGTACCTGAGACTGGAGAGGTGGGGACAGCAACGACTCTACCTGAGACTGGAGAGGAGGGACAGCAACGGCTGTACCTGAGACTGGAGAGGAGGGGACAGCAACGACTCTACCTGAGACTGGAGAGGTGGGGACAGTAATGACTGTACCTGAGACTGGAGACGTGGGGACAACAACGGCTGTACCTGAGACTGGAGACGTGGGGACAACAACGACTGTACCTGAGACTGGAGAGGAGGGGACAGCAACGACTGTACCTGAGACTGGAGACGTGGGAACAGCAACGACTGTACCTGAGACTGGAGACGTGGGGACAGCAACGACTGTACCTGAGACTGGGGAGGAGGGGACAGCAACGACTGTACCTGAGACTGGAGAGGAGGGGACAGCAACGACTGTACCTGAGACTGGAGAGGTGGGGACAGCAACGACTGTCTCTGAGACTGGAGAGGAGGGGACAGCAACGACTCTACCTGAGACTGGAGACGTGGGGACACATTTGAACAGCAGTGCTGAGGGCAGTTATTCTTCATGTTGTATGGCTCTGTCCACTCTCTCTAGAAAGATCATGTAAGAATCCTGCAGGTTTTTAGGCAGTCTGATGCGTTGTGTGCATGGCTATCATTACATTGAAACCATTGCTCATCTTTTCACAGACAGGCAACACAGTGACCGTGGCTGATGGTTTCCCTTTGTGGGAATTACAACCCTGTCATGCTAGAAATTGGCAAGTGCTGTATTAATTGCAATATCATATCATTTTAATAAACAATATGGGGATAATGAATTCCGTGTTTGAATTTTAAAATGGCTCTATATAAATCTGGTCATACTGAGCAGTATGTTTATTTTCTAACTCAGCACAAGTGACATTCATTTTTGGGAGGAATAAACGTATAAAATGCATTCATGTCTTTACAAAATCATTCTCATTTCAGAATATTCTTTTAAAAACTGTAAACAGGATCATGTTATTATTCATGTCGTGTTGTCAACCGACATGTTGTTATTGTTAAACTTCCTGCATCCCTCTGAATGAAATCTGTACAGTAACAGTGTCGTTGCTTGCAATTGCTGTACTAGATACATGCTAGAGGCTGCGTCCCCACCAGTTTAATTCAATCTTAATTGTATAATAAGTAACACTACACACAGGGTCACTTTCATTTCATTATTTAAAAGCACAGAGAAGTTAGCAGTTTTAATACCCACAGCAGCATAGATTTATTTATGGAATGGAACGGTCTCGTTGAACTCCCGACCGTACCATAACAACAAAAGAGAGAGGGGGGAAATGAAAATAGTATTTCCTGAATTAACAAATTATTATTAGTTTCCCCAGTGGTGAAGGCGCAAACAAATAAAAAAAAAATATTATCACGGATTACAATTTTGATCCAGACAGAAACACAGATGTGACCCCTGTGTGCTGAACTATATATTCCATGTCTCCCTATTCAGTGCAATGGACCGGTCGCAATTCACTCTGCCTAGCAACGACGTCAGGCTGCAGTGACGTCAGACTGCTATCTTTGGTGTTCAGTTTCTGTAAAACTAGGACCCTGCCCCCAAAATATATGAATTATTGCGCATGCACACCCCCGGGATTATGTGTATGCCGAGCGGGGTTCTTTAATTTGCTTAGAGATACAGGTGTATAAAAATGCATCTTAATAATTTAAAATAAAGAAACTCTGTATCTCAAAGTATTCAACCAAGTGCTACCCCGTTCTCAGGGTTTGTTGAGCCTGCCAATCCGACCACACATAAACATGTTCATGCATATCGGTGGGATGTTATCTCCCTTTTGAGCTGGTTGTAAAATCGACTTTAAACAGGACCTTCATTCAGACCTTAACGATGCCTGTGCGACCGCGCAGACACAACATTA
Organism: Acipenser ruthenus; assembly: GCF_902713425.1. Lineage (NCBI taxonomy): Eukaryota > Metazoa > Chordata > Actinopteri > Acipenseriformes > Acipenseridae > Acipenser > Acipenser ruthenus. Next base: position 391,374 of record NC_081233.1, read on the forward strand.
AACAGCTCTACAACCATCTCCACTCTTAACGAACAGTACTTAATCACAAAAATGTTTATGAAAAAATCTACATATTTCAGTAAGAAACTGGGATACGATGATAAAGTAAATACAAGAAACTAAGGTTTACTCTGCAGTTTTATATATGCATTTGTTAAAAATGTACGCACTGGCATAATAACTTAAATAACAGTTATTCACATTTTGGGTTAGTGTCGGCTCACAGTTTAGATACTACAGTGATCCGGCGTGAATCCGCACGTCACATATCCTCCACAATCAAGCTCTTTAGCAACGTTAGTTTATTATTGAACAGAGAAGATGAGTTCAGAGATTGCAGATCCCATCACAGTTTTCATACACTGTGTTGTATGTGTTCCATGCTCTTCCATTGCTGGTAGTGTCACGTGTTCAGTGTGTTGATATGTAAATAAATCCTGCTCGCCTGCGGGGGGCGTATCAACTTCAACCTCCGTCTCGATCTCCTGCCTGTCACTCAGCAGTGAACGCACGCACCCACACGGCAGACGGCTACTCTGTCACAAGCATTAATATCTTTCTAAACAAGGTATTTAGGGGAGCTCCATAATAAAAGCTGAATCTCAAAACAAGAATTGTGTGAATATAGTAATTGTTACAGCTGTGTGTAATGGTATTTAAAACAGGATGCATTCATCCACTTTTTGCATATCCGCCCTTACTCTGGTCCCACCGCAGTCAGATATGAGACGGATTACTTTACTTTGCAATTATTTCTGTTCAGTGGAGTTATATACTTACAATATGACATATTGCATTAAGAATTAATGTGTAATATGCATAATTTGAAATTTATTATTATTATTATTATTATTATTATTATTATTATTATTATTATTATTATTATTATTATTATTATTATTATTATTATCCCCTTCTTGTTTGAAAAGAAACAAACTAAAGTTACATCACTGACCACTTGGTGTCTGTCTCTCTGTGAATCCAAATAATTATCTTTACTGAAATTATTCAACAGTTTAGATACCATTCCTAAAACTATGTATCAGGACACTTTTCTTGCACTAATTAAACAAATTATATTGTAGCAAAAACACATATAAAATGTATAACCACGTCTGTTGTAGAGGTGAATTTAACCCACAGCACCACCTAGGCATCCAGCTAGGACACCAGGTCTCCACAGAAAGGTGACAGGCTGGTCTAGTGCATTAACATTAACCCACAGCACCACCTAGCCATCCAGATTGGAACCCAGGCCTCCAGAGAAAGATGACAGACTATCCTGATGCATTAACAATAGCCATCCATAACTATTACACACTCAATAGTGCTACATTTAGAAATACTAAAAGAAGGTATTTTTTAACATTAACATAAACCCAGTGCAGCACCTAGCCCCCCGCCCCTCCCCCCGCTAGGACCCCAGGCCTCCACAGCAAGGTGAAAGGCAGGACACCAGTTTTGATTTGCAGACAGGTTGCTTTCCCTCATGTGACATATCTCGAGTGTTTTGCATGATCACATTTGAATCAAAGGTGAGCCACAGGTCTGTTCTGCTGTGGAGTGCCTTTGATTCAAATGTGATCATGCAGAACAGTCTGTTCTTTTTTGCTTGTTCTTTTTTTTCTATTCGCAGTGAATCGCAGAACCTTTAACTCTTTGTATCCAGAATCCACAAGCGAAGGGCTTGTAGACTATTCATTTATTTTTACACTTTTTTTAATGGTTAAGTTATAACCCAATTAAAGGATTCCTTAACTATTCAGACAGTTCACCTGGGTTTCAAAATCACCAGTGTTGAGTTATATCCATTTATAAACAAAAATGATTAGTAAAAATGATTTACAAAGGATTTGTCGATAAGGACAGGGGGTGACCCGGCTGTCAGGAGGCTCATCAATACGGTAACAATATCTCAGAAGGGTGATACAGCAAACCTGGGCAGGTACAGACCTATCAGCCTTACATCCAGGACTTAACTTGCCTCTCTGGTATTTGTGACAAGTGAAGGACTCCTATTGAAAAGAAAAGAACCTGTGTGCTAAGAATAATATTTTTATTCAATTATTTTATATATACATTTTGGCATTTAATCCCAAATAGCGTAGTCGACTACAACAAGTATTTTAAATTAATTATGATTACTGTTATCCAGGGTTACAAAACTATCCTCAGTATACAGTCACAACACTGAGGTCTGCTGCTGGACTACAGTCTGCACGTTTTATAAAAGAAAATACAAGTCAGGCTGATCAAACTAATGGGCTTGAAATCCCTTTAAATATCAATTGTGGCTAAGTCGCTTATTTTTAAACAAACTAATATTCCATAAGCTCCCATTGCCTCTGCTTGTGTTATCCCTGCTCTGTGGAGACATAAAGAGGACTGGTCTCCAATCCACCACCTTCAGAGCAATAGAAAAATAAAGAAATGAAAGAACATTTGAAAAATCATTGAGATGCGTGCTTACCGATTACTAGTGAGTGGAGTAGCTGCTCTCTGTCTCTGTGTCCTGCTCGTTCGATGTGAAGGTGCTGCTGTATTAACACCTGCACATGAATGAGATCACACTGTCAAACCCAACCCAACATGCAAATCAATACTGTGCAAGACATCGAGACATCTTTTATTATAGATTCACAAAGAAACCCATTCCCAATACAACCTGATTGCTGATCATTAACTTCATTTACTAATTAACTATCAACAATTAAAATAAAAACCTTTACATATGTATCCATGGAAATACACTGTGGCATAAAAAACATATTCAGACAGATCCCCTAGGTTTCAATATGACTAATGTTACACTATATCAATAAAATGATAAGTAATCAGTATTTACAAATAATTTGCTGAAACAAAAAAATACCTTCAGTAACTCTGACACTTTACCTGCACATACCCTGAACCACCTAGCCATCCAGATTGGTACCCAGGACTCCAGGGAAAGATGACAGACTAGTCTAGTGCATTAACATTAACCCACAGCACCACCTAGCCATCCAGATTGGAACCCAGGCCTCCAGAGAAAGGTGACAGACTAACCTGATGCATTAACAATAGCCACCCATAACTATTACACACTCAATAGTGCTACATTTAGAAATACTAAAAGAAGGTATTTCTTAACATTAACATAAACCCAGTGCAGCACCTAGCCCCCCGCCCCTCCCCCCGCTAGGACCCCAGGCCTCCACAGCAAGGTGAAAGGCAGGACACCAGTTTTGATTTGCAGACAGGTTGCTTTCCCTCATGTGACATATCTCGAGTGTTTTGCATGATCACATTTGAATCAAAGGTGAGCCACAGGTCTGGTCTGCTGTGGAGCACCTTTGATTCAAATGTGATAATGCAAAACAGTCTGTTCTTTTTTGCTTGTTCTTTTTTTCTATTCACAGTGAATCGCAGAACCATTAACTCTTTGTATCCAGGATCCACAAGCGAAGGACTTGTAGACAATTCATTTATTTTTACACTTTTTTTAATAGTTAAGTTATAGCCCAATTAAGGGATTATTTAACTATTCAGACAGTTCATCTGGGTTTCAAAATCACCAATGTTGAGTTATATACATTTATAAACAAAAATGATTTGTAAAAATGATTTACAAAGGATTTGTCGATAAGGACACGGGGTGACCCGGCTGTCAGGAGGCTCATAAATATGGTAACAATATCTCAGAAGGGTGATACAGCAAACCTGGGCAGGTACAGACCTATCAGCCTTACATCCAGGACATGTTACACTATGGAAACAATAATAAGACTGTAACACGTGTGTTTTGTGTTTCTTTTTTTATTAGTAGTACTGTTTTGTTTTAGTTATTGATTGGTTTGTTTACATTCCTGTCCCCTTTTGCACAGCTGCTGCTGGTCACACTGCTGGCTCCTTCATTGTGTGTCTGTTCCCCTCCCTGCACACACACCGTGGAGGGAGGGGAACAATCTGTGCTCATCTACATCGGTACCTGTACTAGAAATTGACGGTAGTGGAGTGTGGGGAGCTGGTCCTTTTGGACTTCTTTCTCATTGTTGTAACCTATTCGGTATTTTTTTTCCTCTCTGCTAGCACTCTCGGCTACGCTCCAGCAGCGCCTCAGTCTGGTGTTTGTGTGGATGTGTGGGATTTTAAATATTGTGCGCGGCCGGCACATTGTTTTAAACTGTTTTGTTTAGTTTGTTGCATTATAGGAGTCTCAGGAGAGTGTTATTGAAGTATAATCCTACCATTGTATATTAATGCAATTAGCCATTTTCTCTGCTAAGTCGCTGTTAACTTGTACCTAGCTACTATAGTTTGTTTTGTAAAATTAACTACACTGAGTTACATCAGGTTGTTTTATATGGGGCTTGTGTATCTTAGTTTTGCTGTAGTTTTTGTTTTAGTTTAGAAACACTTATTATTTGTGTGATTGCACGTTTGTAATTGATACTGCTTCGTTTTGATTGCTGTGTTTATTTTATTATTGTTGGGTTTTATCTTAATTGATTTTCAGAGTGTGTTGCTTTGTTTTGGTTTTCATCATTTTGTTCTATTGTATTATCAGTTGACACTGACCTGCCTCTGCCCCCTCTCTCGGTTGTCTGGAATTGTGAAAGGGTTAAATTGTCTTTTGATTTTGTTAATATTATTTGCTGAATTTCTCCTCCTGTCTACAGCTCTTCTCTTCTGTAATAAAAGATTTGTTGATTTTTAATTTGCCTCTCTGGTATTTGTGACAAGTGAAGGACTCCTATTGAAAAGAAAAGAACCTGTGTGCTAAGAATAATATTTTTATTCAATTATTTTATATATACATTTTGGGATTCAATCCCAAATGGCGTAGCCGACTACAACAAGTATTTTAAATTAATTAAATTAATTAAATTAATCACTGTTATCCAGGATTACAAAACTATCCTCAGTATACAGTCACAACACTGAGGTCTGCTGCTGGACTAGTCTGCATGTTTTATAAAAGAAAATACAAGTCAGGCTGATCAAACTAATGTGCTTGAAAACCCTTTAAATATCAATTGTGGCTAAGCCACTTATTTTTAAACAAACAAACTAATATTCCATAAGCTCCCATTGCCTCTGCTTGTGTTATCCCTGCTCTGTGGAGACATAAAGAGGACTGGTCTCCAATCCACCACCTTCAGAGCAATAGAAAAATAAAGAAATGAAAGAACATTTGAAGAATCATTGAGATGTGTGCTTACCGATTACTAGTGAGTGGAGTAGCTGCTCTCTGTCTCTGTGTCCTGCTCGTTCGATGTGAAGGTGCTGCTGTATTAACACCTGCACATGAATGAGATCACACTGTCAAACCCAACCCAACATGCAAATCAATACTGTGCAAGACATCGAGACATCTTTTATTATAGATTCACAAAGAAACCCATTCCCAATACAACCTGATTGCTGATCATTAACTTCATTTACTAATTAACTATCAACAATTAAAAAAAAAATCTTTACATATGTATCCATGGAAATACACCGTGGCATAAAAAACATATGCAGACAGATCCCCTAGGTTTCAATATGACTAATGTTACACTATATCAATAAAATGATAAGGAATCAGTATTTACAAATAATTTGCTGAAACAAAAAAATACCTTCAGTAACTCTGACACTTTACCTGCACATACCCTGAACCACCTAGCCATCCAGATTGGAACCCAGGCCTCCAGAGAAAGATGACAGACTAGTCTAGTGCATTAACATCAATGCACAGCACCACCTAGCCATCCAGATTGGAACCCAGGCCTCCAGAGAAAGATGACAGACTAGTCTAGTGCATTAACATTAACCCACAGCACCACCTAGCCATCCAGATTGGAACCCAGGTCTCCAGAGAAAGGTGACAGACTAGTCTAGTGCATTAACATTAACCCACAGCACCACCTAGCCATCCAGACTGGAACCCAGGCCTCCAGAGAAAGATGACAGACTAGTCTAGTGCATTAACATTAACCCACAGCACCACCTAGCCATCCAGACTGGAACCCAGGTCTCCAGAGAAAGGTGACAGACTAGTCTAGTGCATTAACATTAACCCACAGCACCACCTAGCCATCCAGACTGGAACCCAGGTCTCCAGAGAAAGGTGACAGACTAGTCTAGTGCATTAACATTAACCCACAGCACCACCTAGCCATCCAGATTGGAACCCAGGCCTCCAGAGAAAGATGACAGGCTAGTCTAGTGCATTAACATTAACCCACAGCACCACCTAGCCATCCAGATTGGAACCCAGGCCTCCAGAGAAAGGTGACAGACTAACCTGATGCATTAACAATAGTCATCCATAAGCCCCCCGCCCCTCCCCCCGCTAGGACCCCAGCCCTCCGCAGCAAGGTGAAAGGCAGGACACCAGTTTTGATTTGCAGACAGGTTGCTTTCCCTCATGTGACATATCTCGAGTGTTTTGCATGATCACATTTGAATCAAAGGTGAGCCACAGGTCTGGTCTGCTGTGGAGCGGCTTTGATTCAAATGTGATCATGCAGAACAGTCTGTTCTTTTTAGCTTGTTCTTTTTTTTCTATTCGCAGTGAATCGCAGAACCTTTAACTCTTTGTATGCTGGATCCACAAGCAAAGGGCTTGTAGACTATTCATTTATTTTTACAGTTTTTTTAATGATTTTAGGTAGGGCTGTCAATTAATCGCAGTTAACTTCTGCAATTAACGCGTAAATGTTTTTAGAGATTAATTATTTTAATGCGTGTTAATCACATTGCTGTGTCTTGATCCTTTCGGCACACCGTACTTCAATCCCGGCCGTGGCAGCATGGTATTGAGTGTCTGAGTGCAGTTATTGTTTAAATAGAAAGTTAGTCACTGAACCTCTTAATGGAGCAAAGCACTAAAAATGAATGGGATTTTTTTTTGACGGCTCACTGGACAGAAAGACGCTTACTTGTCTACTGTCAAAGTGAGTTCCAGTATCACACACGAGTACATCTAGTCTGCTGCGTGCTGAACACGCCTTCATCTCTCAAAATACACGAGCAGCTCTTCAGCTACAGACAATAACAACAACAAATTAAACCCACCAGTTTAGAAATGCAGGATCGCTGCAAGCCCATATCAAGCGAAGAATGATCATGATAATAAATGAGTTAGGCTGTGTTGCTCCTTTTTTTCATGTAGTATGTAAAGCCTGACAATTGTTAGTTTGCAGTTTTTGGATATGATGACAGTGTTTTTTTTGTATGTTCTCTTCACAATGAACAGTTCATTTCCTAGAAGTGCTTACTATAGCTACATATTTATAATTTTATTAAACAAAACTAAATTATTTCAGTTCACAATCACATTTAAAAATAGATATCCTATGTATGATGTTTTCTGATCTCTGTGTGCTGCTGATCAAGCTTGAACCGCACATGTTATTGTGTTGGTTGTATTTGTAATTTCTAAATTATTGCCCCTAGTACATTTTGGTGGTGGTCTTAATGGGTGCATTTCCTGGTTAAATAAATACATAAATAAATACATTTTAAACAATTTTATTTACAGTTAAGAATAATGAAAACAATAGCATCAGTAATAAAACACATTTATATTCAATGGATGTAGTAATTGTGACAATTTAATATGCAATTAAAACTGAGATTAACTAAGATTCATTTTTTTAATCGTGAGATTAATCGCGATTAATTTTTTTAATTGCTTGACAGCCCTAATTTTAAGTTATAGGCCCAATTAAGGGATTATTTAACTATTCAGACAGTTCATATGGGTTTCAAAATCACCAGTGTGGAGTAGTGGTTAGGGCTCTGGACTCCTGACCGGAGGGTCGTGGGTTCAATCCCAGGTGAGGGACACTGCTGCTGTACCCTTGAGCAAGGTACCTTACCTACTTTGCTCCAGTAAAAACCCAACTGTATAAGTGGGTAATTGTATGTAAAAATAATGTGTAAAAAATAATGTAATTGTATGTAAAAAATAATGTGATAAGGGCGTCTGCTAAGAAATAAATAATAATAAAAATTATTTACAAAGGATTTGTCGATAAGGACAGGGGGTGACCCGGCTGTCAGGAGGCTCATAAATACGGTAACAATATCTCAGAAGGGTGATACAGCAAACCTGGGCAGGTACAGACCTATCAGCCTTACATCCAGGACATGTTACACTATGGAAACAATAATAAGACTATCCTCAGTATACAGTCACAACACTGAGGTCTGCTGCTGGACTGATCAAACTAATGGGCTTGAAAATCCCTTTAAAAATAAATTGTGGCTAAGTCGCTTATTTTTAAACAAACAAACTAATATTCCATAAGCTCCCATTGCCTCTGCTTGTGTTATCCCTGCTCTGTGGAGACATAAAGAGGACTGGTCTCCAATCCACCACCTTCAGAGGAATAGAAGAATAAAGAAATGAAAGAACATTTGAAAAATCATTGAGATGTGTGCTTACCGATTACTAGTGAGTGGAGTAGCTGCTCTCTGTCTCTGTGTCCTGCTCGTTGGATGTGAAGGTGCTGCTGTATTAACACCTGCACATGAATGAGATCACACTGTCAAACCCAACCCAACATGCAAATCAATACTGTGCAAGACATCGAGACATCTTTTATTATAGATTTCCAAAGAAACTCATTCCCAATACAAACAGGGTGAATACTTCTCAAATGAAGACTTTTCAGGTTTTTATTTTTGATTGATTTGTTTTTTCAGCCCCCCAACCCCCCAGTAGGTTGTGTAAATCAAAGGGAAAAAATCCCATTTAAATGCATCAAGATTTCTGGTTGTAACACAACAAACTGTGAAAACGTCCAAGGGGGGTGAATACTTACTATAGGCACTGTATATAGTGAAAAGTGTGGTCACCTCGTTACAAAAAGTATAGAAAGAGTGCAAAGAAGAGCAACCAGAATTATTCCAGGTTTTAAAGGCATGTTATATGCAGACAGGATAATATAACTGAATCTATTCTTGAACAAAGAAGACTACGCAGTGATCTGATTCAAGCATTCAAAATTCTAAAAGGTATTGACAATGTCCACCCAGGGGACTTTTTTTTTTTACCTGAGAAAAAAAACAAGGACCAGGGGTCACAAGTAGAGATTAGACAAAGGGGCGATCAGAACAGAAAATAGGATGCACTTTTTTACAGAGAATTGTGAGGGTCTGGAACCAACTCCCCAGTAATGTTGTTGAAGCTGACACCCTGGGATCCTTCAAGAAGCTGCTTGATGAGATTCTGGGATCAATAAACTACTAACAAGTGAACGAGCAAGATGGGCTGAATGGCCTCCTCTCGTTTGTAAACGTTCTTATGTTCTTACCTGTGAGCTCCCCCACTCTGCCACTGGAACCATGTCTCACTGCCCAGCCAGTCTGTGAAGTCTCTTTTGGAGGCTGCCTGCAATGATGCACGAGGCAGGGGCAGCTTCAGGCTGGATTGAAGTGACTGTTTGTCCAGGGGGTCCCCCTCTGTCCCAGCAGGGAGTCTCCCTCAGAGGGGTGAGGCTGTACAGTGGCTGAGCCTTTGAGGAGGGGTGGCAAGACCCCCCAGAGCAGAGACACACAGAACACCACACTTGTAGGCTTGCATTCAGCAGGAGAATAGTTAGAGTGAAACCCTGCTTCAATGTTCCCCTCAGATTTTCAAAAATGAACAAATAAATAAATGATACCACAGCTTTATAACAGATCATTGTTTAATTGTAGCTGAATGAATGAATGAATGAATGAATGAATGAATGAATGAATGAATAAATAAATAAATAAATAAATAAATAAATATTCCTGTATGTGACCGCTAGGGGGTGCTGAAACCCCAAAAAGTTATTATAATAATACAAAAGTAAATAAGTCACCATATTTGTCTACTTCTTTACCTCTCTACATGAATCTGTGTATATAACCAGTTTATCATCACACAATATCAAACTTATCTAGGATTGTCTTTATTTTTGCCACGTTATTATTTATTTCTTAGCAGACACCAGGGTGGTTTACAATTGTTACACACAATTACATTATTTTTACATGCAATTACCCATTTGTGAGTTGGACTTTTACTGGAACAATCTAGATAAAGTACCTTGCTCAAGGGTACAACAGCAGTGTCCCCCATCTGGGATTGAACCCACGCCCCTCCGGTCAAGAGTCCAGAGCCCTAACCACTACTCCACACTGCTTCCCTGTTCTTTTACAGTTAACATTTCTAAGGAGCAGTGCAGACCCCATCAGAGATTACACAGCAATGAACTGGGTGAGGAGGTGATTGAACTCTAGTCATTACCATTGCAGGCATGGAGATTACACACACAGAGCAATGAACTGGGTGAGGAGGTGATTGAACTCTAGTCATTACCATTGCAGGCATGGAGATTACACACACAGAGCAATGAACTGGGTGAGGAGGTGATTGAACTCTAGTCATTACCATTGCAGGCATGCAGATTACACACACAGAGCAATGAACTGGGTGAGGATGTGATTGAACTCTAGTCATTACCATTGCAGGCATGGAGATTACACACACAGAGCAATGAACTGGGTGAGGAGGTGATTGAACTCTAGTCATTACCATTGCAGACATGGAGATTACACACACAGAGCAATGAACTGGGTGAGGAGTGTAATAGAAATGTTACAGAAAATAGGATTGGCCCGACAACAGAAAAGTACTGGCATTTTGCACTCCTATAACCTTGCTCGCATAACCTTGTATGCTTTGCTTAAGATGAAGTTTGTTACAAGGAACCGCAAGATGCCTACACTGCAACTGCAGCTGTGAGATAGGAGGATGAGCCAGACGTGTATTTCTGCACGTACACCCATTCTGTTATCTGCTTGCTTAGCTATATGCCACATGCGTAGTTATAAGTTGTTTTTCTTGGTTGGTTTCGGCTCCTGGTATTCTTCACATCATGTTATCTGGTGGCTGCAGCTGGTGTAATATAATGACTTACCAGGGTGTGTCTATATACACACCCTGGTAAATCGTTAGTTTGTTAAGCTTATAATCCCTACTTCAGTCCCTCCTGTTATTCCTCCAAAAGGTTTCAAGCCTATTTGGGGGAATAAAACTTCTTACGGTCGAGGGTCGGGCCCGAACGCTGGACCTGAGTTACAGCCCTAATGGGCGAGTGCCGGGGGGGGGGGGGAGACTACAAAACATCTTAAAAACTTCAATACCTTATATCGAAAATACAGCAAGATTACTTAAGACTCTTCATGGGAATACATGAGGTCATTTACTTACTAGTTCCTTTATTTATGCAAAACGTAAAAGTACTGGCATTTTGCACTCCTATGACCTTGCTCGCATAACCTTAAAGTTTGATAAAGTTTGTTACAAGGAACCGCAAGATGCCTACACTGCAACTGCAGCTGTGAGATAGGAGGATGAGCCAGACGTGTATTTTTGCACGTACACCCATCCTGTTATCTGCTTGCTTAGCTATATGCCACGTATGCATAGTTATAAGTTTGTTTTTCTTATATGCTAATATCTGAATCATCATTATTATTATTATTATTATTATTTATTTCTTAGCAGACGCCCTTATCCAGGGTGACTTACAATCGCAAGCAAATACAAATACATTCAAGTGTTACAATACAATTCATACAATAAGAGCAGGAAATACAATAATTTTTTCATTGGCTAACCCTCTGCCTTGCTGGCAGTTTTAAGGTATATAAGAGACCGATCTAACTCTGTATGTTGGAACACTGCTCGGTGATTATCTAGCACCCTGTGTGTTGGGAGTGTTTTCAGTTTGCAAACTTAAGAAATAAAGGCTTATGTGTTTGGAACTCGCAGTCTCTCTTCCTTTTATTAGAAGTTCCACGACACTGCCTGTCTAAAAATGACATTACCAATTTATAGTGACATGTGTTATCAGTAAATCATATGGACATTTCATACTCTTAACTTTTATAGGATGTAATTGTCTAATGTCAGTTAATAGGAATGGAAATCGAATTTGAAATTGAAGCATTAATGTCTGAAACATGTCCATGTAAAATGTGAAGTTGTTTATTACTTCAGAATTACATCTACATCATGTTACACACACATTATTTGGCATAATTTCACTTAAATACAGTGAATAGGCCCCTCCCCAGCTGGTTCAATATAACTACATTAAACAAGGTGGGTGTTAGAACTGACATCCAGTTTACTCTGCCCTGGAAATACTCAAGTCAGGCAACAATTCAGTAGCTCAGAAACTAAGACTACCATACCAATTAAATATCTGCTGAAAAAAATAAATTCTTCAAAATAAGTAGTTTGTGTGCTCATGAAAAATAAACACTTAAGACAATGAGCCTTATTAACAATACGTATGTCAATAGCTGTAAATGATGGTAATGTTGCTTGACAGGCATTGCCACATAGGAGTGTTAGTATAATATACTAAGCTAGAATGCTTAGTAAAAAATGTACAAAAAACATATACAGTAAAAAACTAAATAAACCTGTTATGCCTTTACTAACCATACTTACCCATGTGTGTAACTCTGCAAATGCAGCACATATACTCCTCCATACTTATGAGGTCATCTGGCTGTAGATCTTGGCACTGGCCATGGAACCATTCGCCACACCTCCCGCATTCCACCATCAGCTCCAGTGCAATCCTGTATGGTCTCCACATCACAGAAATGTACCTCTGGGGCGGGGTTCTCTCACACCTCGGGAAAGGAGGAAGAGATCCATCTACAAAACAAGAAAAAAGATGATCACGCATTTGCTTTTGATCATAACATAACTTACCTGGATCTCCACCCATGCAGAGTGTGAGGCTGTTTGCGATGGTAAACAGTCCACAGTCACTCCATCCCTGCTGCTGCTGTACATGTGGCCACCCGATCCGAACTGTCTTTCCACTGTACTGCAGCAGTGATACGACCTGGGAACGGAAATCATGCTTATTATTAATTCCCAAAGAGTCAAACACATTTAAAGTACCTTCCTCACAGCCTATGTTACTTACCGTGACCCAGTGATTGCAAGACACATTGAGAATCTGTACAAATCCTTGAGCCGGTGAGCTGAAGGAAGTCAGCTGTGTCAGGCTGGTGACAGCATACAAACCTCCCACCTGTGGGTACTGTCTACGTAGCAGAGCCTGGCTGTGACCTTATCACCCAGCCACGTGTGTTGTCCCAACACAATAAAACAAATAACTCCTAATTCTGCCCCCCCCCCGTCGTACCTACCTGACAGATCAAACAAAAGGAAAGATAATACTACAGTAAATACTTCAATGAGTGGAGGTTTTTAAATGAATGGTTTTAAAAAGAATGACCTCAAATCTCTTCAAAAAAATTAGAAAAGCATTCATTGTGATGCAGCCCTAAAGACCTGACACTACTGACACGTTGTGGAAAACTGTCTCTGCCTATTATAATGGTCATTTCTTACACTCCTAAGTTACATTATTTATTTATATATATATATTTCTTTAATACAAATTCTGTTTTCTGATACTAAAATGTCTGCTATTAGTTATTTAAAAATTCCAAATATCTTTTGTGTGTGTGCGTGTGTGGAGAGAGAGACAGATTTTTAAAATCTTTTAAACCTTTACTTATATATAGTAAAGGCTTAAAAGATTTAAAAACTCTGTCTCTCTCTCTCTCTATAACACATATATAT